>NW_026855484.1:0-19809 GCF_026571515.1 Ruditapes philippinarum | reverse complement strand
AAACTCTAGCGGTCGCATTTTTGCTCAATCATCATCAAACTTTGGTCAGGATTGCTTATCTAGTTGAAAGCTCGGATGAGTTCGAACATGGGTCATCTCGGATGAAAAACTAGGTCACAAGAGCTAAAAATAGAAAAAACCTTGTGAACACTCTAGAGGTCACATTTTTGACCCAATCATCATCAAACTTGGTCAGGATGTTTGTCTAGGTGATAGCTTGGATGAGTTCGAACATGGGTCATCTCGGATGAAAAAGTAGGTCACAGGAGCTATAAATAGAAAAACCTTGTGAACACTCTAGTGGTCACATTTTTGAACCAATCATCATCAAACTTGGTCAGAATGCTTGTCTAGTCAATTGCTTGGATGAGTTCGAACATGGGTCATCTCTGATGAAAAAACTAGGTCACAGGAGCTAAAAATAGAAAAACCTTGTGAACACTCTAGTGGTCACATTTTTGACCCAATCATCATCAAACTTTGTCAGGATGCTTGTTTAGATAATAGCTCGGATGAGTTCGAATATGGGTCATCTCGGATGAAAAACTAGGTCACCGGAGCTATAAATAGAAAACCTTGTGAACACTCTAGTGGTCACATTTTTGCATCAATCATCATCAAACTTGGTCAGGATGCTTATCTAGTTGATAGCTTGGATGAGTTCGAACATGGGTCATCTCGGATGAAAAAGTAGGTCACCAGAGCTAAAAATAGAAAAACCTGGTTAACACTTTAGCGGTCACATTTTTGCATCAATCATCATCAAACTTGATCAAGATGCTTGTCTAGGTGATAGCTCGGATGAGTTCGAACATGGGTCATCTCGGATGAAAAACTAGGTCACAGGAGCTAAAAATAGAAAAACCTTGTTAACACTCTAGTGGTCACAATTTTGACTCAATTGTCATCAAACTTGGTCAGGAAACTTGTCTAGGTCATTGCTGGGAATAATCGAACATGGGACATTTCGGATGAAAAAACTAGGTCACAGGAGCTAAAAATAGAAAAAATCTTGTTAACACTCTAGTGGCTACTGTTGTGATCCAAATATTCTGTTAATTGGTCTGAAAGTTTGTTTTGATGATTTCTAAGTCAAGATCGAACATGGGTCATCTTGGATGAAAAACTAGGTCACACCGCCCAAATATGGAAAAACCTTGTTAACATTCTAGTGGTCACATTTTCGACTCAATTATCATCAAACTTGGTCAGGATGTTTGTCTAGGTAATTGCTTGGATGAGTTCGAAATCGCATGTGAAACTAGGTCACCGGAGCTAAAAATAGAAAAAATCTTGTTAACACTCTAGTTGCTACTGTTTTGATCCAAGTATCCTGGAAATTGGTCTGAAAGTTTGTTTTGATGATTTCTAGGTCAAGTTTGAATATGTGTCACCTGGGTAAAAAACTAGGTCGCACTGCTCAAATATGGATAATCCTTGTTAACACTGTAGTGGTCACATTTTTGACTCACCTGTCATGAGACTTGGTCAGAATGCTTGTCTAGGTAATTGTTTGGATGAGTTTGATAATTCAGGTGAGCGATCTAGGGCCATCATGGCCCTCTTGTTTATATTTGTTATGTTATTTGTTGATTTTATCTCAAAATAGTTTGGTTTCTTTGCAAATCAGCATTTTTTTACATTTTGAATATCTATCATTTAATTTTAGCAAAACACAATTAATTTAAGTAATATAAAACAATGAAAATAAAATCAGGATCACTTGATCTTGATCCTAATCTTTTCTTAGTGAACACGGGGCCCGGCGTCCATTGTCCGTCGTCGTGCGTCAACAATCGTCTCCTTCTCTGAAACTACTAAGCAGATTTACTTCAAATTTGGTCTGTAGCATCCTTGTGACAGTCACACTTGAATTTGCTCATGTCATTCTAATTGGCCCCTTTTAGGGGTCAGCAGAGCTAAAAGTAGAAAAAAACCTTTAAACATCTTCTTCTACAGAACTAATGGATGGATGATCACCAAACTTTGTCTGTAGCATTCTTGGGTAGTCTTTTATCAAGTTTGCTCATATTAATTTGATTGGCCCCTTTAAGGGGCATATAAAGCTAAAAATAGAAATACTGTTAAATGTCTATTTCTAGAGAACTAATTGATGGATGATCACCAAACTTTGTCTGTAGCATTCTTGGGTAGTCTTTTATCAAGTTTGCTAATATTATTTTGAGTGGCCCCTTTAAGGGGTCTCTAGGGCTAAAAATAGAAAAACCTTTAAACACCTTCTCCTACAGAACTAATTGATGGATGATCACCAAACTTTGTCAGAAGCATTCTCAGGTAGTGTTTTATCAAATTTGCTCTTATTAATTTGATTGGCCCCTTTTAGGGGCCACTAAAGCTATAAATAGAAATACTGTTAAATGTCTATTTCTAGAGAACTAACTGATGGATGATCACCAAACTTTGTCTGTAGCATTCTTGGGTAGTCTTTTATCAATTTTGCTAATATTATTTTGATTGGCCCCTTTTAGGGGCCACAAAAGCTAAAAATAGACATACCTTTAAATGTCTATTTCTACAGAACTAATTGATGGATGGTCACCAAACTTTGTCTGTAGCATTCTTGGGTAGTCTTTTATCAGGTTTGCTCATATTAGTTTGATTAGCCCCTTTTAGGGGTCTCTATAGCTAAAAATAGAAAAACCTTTAGATATCTTCACCTACAGAACTAATTAATGGATGATCACCAAACTTTGTAGTATTTTTGGGTAATCTTTTATCAAGTTTGTTCACATTAATTTGATTGGCCCCTTTTTAGGGGCTGCTAAAGCTATAAATAGAAAAACCTTTAAACATCTTCTACTTCAGAACCAATTGATGGATGATCACCAAACATTGTCTGTAGCATTCTTGGGTACTCTTTTATCAAGTTTGCTTGTATTAATTTGATTAGCCCCTTTTAGGGGCCACTAAAGCTAAAAATAGAAAAAACCTTCGAACATTTCCTACTGAAATAATTGATAGATGATCACCAAACTTTGTAGCATTCTTAGATAGTCTTTTATCAAGTTTGCTCATATTAATTTGATTAGCCCCGTTTAAGCTAAAGCTTTAATGCCCCAGATCATGGCATTTCTTCAAATTATTGTTTAAACATATTCTATGCTCAAATTTAGTATTAGAATATATTGACATTCCAACACTGAAAAGCAGTTGTTTCTGGTGAACGACTCAGGGCCATGATGGCCCTCTTGTTATCTGAGAAGGATTGGCTGTAGAAAATTTAAATTATAAGTTTCCAAATGCAAGAACTTCTAAATCTTTATTTAGTCCTTTCAAACTGTTTTTGTCAGATATGTTTCATGCAGTTTGTATATTGTAATAGAATTTTGATGCATATTTGAATGTTGATATATACATGTATTTTCAATTTGTCTTTTCTCTGCCAGACAATAAATGTCTACTTGTACAATCTAGATCTCCAAGTTCTTTTTAGCTCTGTCTGTAATAGTAACCTCCTAATCTAACCATAATCATATAGTATTTACTACTGAATGGAACTTTCTTATGCTTTTTGGGGGGTATGGGGGAACTTTGATTTGATTTATATTTTATTTTTTCTTATACATTTTTGTTTTCAGTTCTAAAACGCCACCACCATCAGGATCTCCAGTTTTTCATTCTACCTCAGTCTCCACTCACGAATCTCCAATCTCTTTTCTTGATTATACCTCCTCATATAATGCTTCTGTATCTCTGCATGGAGATCTTGACATAAAGAAAGATAGGGAGGAAAATAGTGAGAAAGCTTCAGATATTAATTGCAACAGTGTTAAACCATTTCATGCTACTGTTACAACAAATTCTACTACTGTCCCCGAATCAGATTGTAAACTTAATAGTGTTAAAGCTTTGTCCGTTGATAAACCTGTTGATATTATTGACAATGGTACTGATAATTGTAAAGTTTCTGTAGATTTAAATAAAGAAGGGTCTAAGAACTATGTGAGTGCGGGTTCTGAACCAAATTCTCAAGCTATTACTCCCAGTGAAAAAAGGAATAAAAAAGTTGAGAATGATACTGTAAATGTAAAGAAAAGTAGTGAAGTTAAATTTGCTCCGAGTCCGAAAAGACCACCAACTTCAAATTCATATGAAAGTGAACGGAATTTAGCCCCAAGTGAAAGGATATTACAAAGGTCAGCTGCAAACAAATTGGCAAAGTCTCCAGAAAATAAACAAAATATAACAAATCATGTGCATTTACCAAACAGGAGTACAATAACAGATCCTGCCAGTGTAGAATCAAAGGAAGTTAATACAGATGATACAGAGTCTAAGAATAAGATGGGCCTGACAGTGACCGTGACCTCACCTGTAAAAGAGGATCAGGATAGTTCAGATACCAGTCAGCCACCCTCTCCTGCTATCTGTTTCTTCAAGGTAGGTAACTCTGTTAAACTTGTATTGCATAGTTGATTCAGAGTTGTCTTTACTTACGTTTTTTCAGTGTTCGAAAAAACTTCATTTTTCCCTGAAAAAGCAAAATGTTACTATAATATTAAAACATAATTTATAGTTTATGTTTATATATTGTTTTTTTTTTGTGTGTGTTTTTTTCAGTATCTTTGTTCTGTTTACTTAACTGAAATATTGATGATTTCACCTTTTCATAACTATTGCCTCAGTGTCCTCAACATTATATATTGCAATTTGCAATAAATAAGTGAAGGGAAAAAAGTTAAGAAGGTGGAAAGGAGAACAGCACTACCCAAAACGAATTTCATTATTCAAATTTTTATTTTGGTAATTTCAATACCTTTATCGTGATAAAGGAAAAGTTAAATAAATCAAACCTGTCATAATACTTCTATAAAATGTCAACAAAACTAATGTAGCCCTTTTATCACATTGTATTATAAGCCAAAAAAATCCCACTGAAAATTTACAAATTCTATATTTGCAAGGCCATATTTTGAAAATTAAATGTGATTAATATAGAAAATCATATTATGTAATGGTTATATTACATTTAAAGTGACATTATGCTGAACTGACTATATATTTCAAAAGATTGACTGTTAAAATGATGATTGACCAATAGTTCATATTGAAAAAATGTTTAGGATCAAATTCAAATCTGCCTAAAATATAAAAAGACTGCCCAAACTTAACGTTACAGGTAAATTCTAAGGGATATTTAAGAATTATTCGTTGGAATCCGTCTGTTGTTTGTTGTTAATGTGAAGTAAATTTTTATGAAAAAAGAAATTATGGCAAAATAAAAACTTATTCTGACTTTCACCTGTTAACTCATCAGATCTATTCCCTTGGATAGGTATAATGTCACTTTAAAATAATCAAGTTCATTCATATATCAAATGACATTTAATGAATAATTTGAAATCTAATATCAAGCAGGAAAAAGAATCTGTAATAAGTTATAAATTCAGTTAAAGCTCTATAGTGGACAAAATAATAAAATCTATACTTCAGTCTTATAATATTTCGTGTTTCTAAATTTGATGGAAAGATGAGGGGGAATTTTTTGTTTGTGTCATATTACGCCTTTTCCCAACAGTATTTCAGTCATATATTCAGGTAGTTTCCTTACCATAGTTCCTGGAGAGTTACACCAGTACTAGACTACCTTCCTCCGCTAAACTACCAAAGCATCTCCCGGGGATCGAACCCACGCCAGAGAGGTAACTGGATTAGAAGATATCGACTCTAACCCCTCGACCACGGAGGCGGTATATGAGGGGGAAAATAAAACTTTAATTTTAAGCACCTTAATGGTGGTTTACTGTATCAAATCATAAATATAATCTGAGCTCTAATTTTGAGTACCTTATGCTGTTTTACTGTATCAAAACATCACAAGAATTTTGAATTTTGCTCTATTAATTTTGAATAATATTGGTGATATATAATTAAAACACGCCCTTAGAAAAGATCTCATTAAGTAGGTGTGCAGTGCACAAGAACCGTAACTCTGCCTTGCCTAATTTTTGAATTATTCCCCTTTGTTTATTTTTCACTTTGAACTTTGTCCGGGACATAACTCTAAAAGTATAAGAGGTATCAACATGAAACTTTGTAGGTAGATAGATCTCATTGAGTAGAAGTGCAGTGCACAAGAACCGTAACTCTGCCTTGCCTAATTTTTGAATTATCCCCCTTTGTTTATTTTACACTTTGAACTTTGTCCGGGACATAACTCTAAAAATATAAGAGGTATCAACATGAAACTTTGTAGGTAGATAGATCTCATTGAGTAGATGTGCAGTGCACAAGAACCGTAACTCTGCCTTGCCTAATTTCAGAATTATCCCCCTTTGTTTATTTTATACTTTGAACTTTGTCCGGGACATTACTCTAAAACTATAAGAGGTACCAACATGAAACTTGAAACTTTGTAGGTAGATAGATCTCATTGAGTAGGAGTGCAGTGCAAAAGAACCGTAACTCTGCCTTGCCTAATTTTTGAATTATCCCCCTTTGTTAACCAGGTTTTCAATTTTGAAAATCCTGGTTATTAGATTGGGGTATGGCGGGCGGATGGGCGGGCGGGCGTCAAACGAAATTGTGTCCGCTCTGTAACTCTTCAACCCTTTGAAGAATTTTGATGAAACTTCAGACAAATGTTTACCACATCAAGATGACGTGCAGAACGCATGTTCCGCATGGCTGGCTCCAAGGTCAAGGTCACAGTGACATTAACATTGAAAATCCTGTCCGCTCTGTAACTCTTCAACCCTTTGAAGAATTTTGATGAAACTTCAGACAAATGTTTACCACATCAAGATGACGTGCAGAACGCATGTTCTGCATGGCTGGCTCCAAGGTCAAGGTCACAGTGACATTAACATTGAAAATCCTGTTTACATGATTTTAACTTGATTTGGCAGTCAAAGGTCATATCATCTTTGGAGGTAATTTAAAAAAGATATGATATATTATTTCATGTCTACTTTGTAACTTGAAAATTTTAAAAAATTTGAACTTTTTGAAGAATTTTAGAGCAAGCGTATATTTCTATATGATGTTGACCTTGTTTTTCCTTATACAGATTATATAGTGAATAACTTCTTCTGTGCCCAACTGTTCCTACATTTCTCAATGGATTTTGACCAAACTTTCACAGAGGCTTTGTCATCAAGTGCCCTGGCGCATATTGTCGGGGTTTTGTGATTGGATAATATTTGACCTAATTATGGCCCTTTGTTTTTTTTCCTTATATAGAATACGAGGGTTGTTCAAAAAGTAACAGGACTGAGAGTCTTGCATGTTCATATTTTATCCAATTTAGAATATTTTCATATGTATAGGGATCCTAAAATGTTTTCGACAATTTATGCATAAGTTTATTAATTTATTGTGATGAACGCGCGTTTCCTGTGATATTGAATAACCATGGTAAGACACACCCGGCGCAGCACATAAAAATAGTAATTGAAGCTAAGTTGTACTTCTAATTTATACTTTGTTTGTCCATATATTCCACCAACACATTAATTTATATTTACGTGACATAATATCTAAATTTGACATCATTAGGGCATGTAATGGCATACTTATTTAGTTTTGAACAGCTGTGGTCATGACATTAAATGTAGAAATACGGCACTCAGTAATAAACAGAAATTCGTGAGATCGTTACATTGTGCCAAAAAATTCGCAATTTTATTTCAGATACATACAAAATAATAAAATTAAGAAAGGAAAATTATCCTGCCATCAGGACACTCGTTTTTGACTGGTACAATCAATTTAAAAACGGCGAATACAAAATCTCTAACAGGAAAGTGTGAGAATAAAAGTTGAAAATTGACGGAACGTTAGTGACGTCAATTGCAAAAGCGCTGTAAATGGATCGACGGTAAACGGTATGCGGACTGTCCGGCACTTTTTATGTCTGCTTCGGGAATACTTATTCAGTTCTCACCAAATATTGTATATAAGACATTTCTATCAAACGCTATTTTATTATATCTCATTAGATATACTTGGTTTTAATAAATTAATATAATCATGATTAACGGTAATGATTTGTAGTATTTTCTCCAATTTTGTTTTAATAAATGATACCTTTCAATTGATAAATATTGTTATTTTACTGTATAAAATAATTTTGTCTTGAAAACGTACGTTGACATACATGTGAACATTATATAATAATATAAACCGCTTTTGCATATTTAGCATTATAAGTCCATGCTTGTTGAGTTCCCAGTTTACTAAAAAATATTCGAGAAAAGTGGAGAATGGCCGGCTATCGGGCATATTTCTTGGAGAGTTGAACGAAATTGTGATTTCTTTCTTCCTCGTTTAATCTCCACACCTGATACCTGATGATGGTCACATAATTCAGACACCTGGAACGCAAGCGAGAATACTTTCAGGATGAATGACATTGTTATATTTTTTATTTAGTTAACGACGTCATGAACGTCATTTATTGTATTGTTAGTGTGCGCCGGGTTTCGTACCCCTACTCATTTGAAAATTTCACAGAATTGTTATTTGTAAACATTTTGTATTGAATTTTTCACTGTATATAGAGAACATTGTCCGATATTTGTTTCTTGTAAAATAATGTACATAAATTAAAAAATGTGAACATTAGATCTGCAGTCCTATAACTTTTTGAACAACCCTCGTATATAGTGAATAACTTCTTCTGTGCTCAACTGTTCCTACATTTCTCATTGGATTTTGACCAAACTTTCACAGAGGCTTTGTCATCAAGTGCCCTGGCGCATATTGTCGGGGTTTTTTGATTGGATAATATTTGACCTAATTATGGCCCTTTGTTTTTTTTCCCAATATAGGATATATAGTGAATGATTTTCTGTGCGCAACTCCTCCTACATTTCTCAACGGAATTTGACCAAACTTTCACAGAGGCTTTGTCATCAAGTGCCTTAGGGCATATTGTCAGGGTTTTGTGATTGTATAATATTTGACCTAATTATGGCCCTTTGTTTTTTTTCCTTATACAGATTATATAGTGAACAATTTTTACCATGCGCAACTTCTCCTACATTTCTCAACAGATTTTGACCAAACTTTCACAGAAGCTTTGTTATCGAATGCCCTGGCGCACATTATCGGGGTTTTGTGATTGGATAATATTTGACCTAATTATGGCCCTTTGTTTTTTTCCTTATACAGATTATATAGTGAACAATTTTTAGCATGCGCAACTTCTCCTACATTTCTCAACAGATTTTGACCAAACTTTCACAGAGGCTTTGTCATCAAGTGCCCTGGCGCACATTATCGGGGTTTTGTGATTGGATAATATTTGACCTAATTATGGCCCTTTGTTATTTTTCCTTATACAGAATATAGGGGTGTGGATCGTCGGATAAGTGACGATCCGATCCAAACCACGATTCAGCACTTACGGTTCACAAATCGAACCACAAATCTTTTGTTATCAAGACACCCATATAAACATGTTCATTTAGTAATAAAAACATGTTTTAAAAAAAAATCAATACTAAACATTAAACATACATAATATAAACTAGGTTTATGTTTTTATTCTTTGGATGATTATTTTTGTTTTGTTTTTTGAAACCAATTACTTCCTAGCTCAGCATCATGGTACATGGTCTTTAACCGTCAAATTGTATTTAAGTAAACTTCATATATTTATACTCAAATCATATTTTTCTCGATTTTAAAAGTGTGAGAAACAGTGAATGTATATAAAAGAAATTAGATCGGGATCCACAATCTCTGGGCTTACGAATATTCAAACTTGATTTTTCACTTTGATTCGTGATTACCCGAGTACTCGAATACTCGCCCCAGCCCTAACAGAATATATAGTGAAAAAATTCTTCTAACGGATTTTGTTCAAACTTTCACAGTAGCTTTTTTATCCAGTGCCCTGGCGCATATTGTCGGGGTTTTGTGATTGAATACTTTTTTTTTTAATTATGGCCTTTGTTTTTTTTCCTTATACAGAAAATAATTATAGTGAACACTTCCTCTGTGGCAATTCCTCCTACATTATTCATGTTTTACATTGCACATAGTTACATTGTTTGTTGCTTGTATTTGTATTTCAAATACAACATATTTATCTACAATGGTGATAATTGAAAACCTGGTTTCATGGCATTGCCATGTTTCTTGTTTATTTTACACTTTGAACTTTGTCCGGGACATAACTCTAAAAGTATAAGAGGTATCAACATGAAACTTTGTAGGTAGATAGATCTCATTGAGTAGGTGTGCAGTGAACAAGAACCTTAACTCTGCCTTGCCTAATTTTTGAATTATCCCCCTTTGTTTATTTTTATATGCCCGAAAAAATTTCGGACATATTATGTTATACCCCCTGGCGTCCGTCCGTCTGTCTGTCCGTCCGTCCGTCTGTATGTCCGTCCGTCCGTTAGCAATTTGGTTTCCGGAGCATAACTTAAGTTCCATTTGGCCCACAATATTCAAACTTCATAGGATGATTGTCCATATTGGGTAGAAGACCCCTATTGATTTTGGGGTCATAAGGTCAAAGGTCAAGGTCACTATGACCTTAAAACTGAAAACGTTAGCAATTTGGTTTCCGGAGCTAAACTTAAGTTCCATTTGGCCAACAATATTCAAACTTCATAGGATGATTGTCCATATTGGGTAGAAGACCCCTATTGATTTTGGGGTCATAAGGTCAAAGGTCAAGGTCACTATGACCTTAAAACTGAAAACAGTTTCCGGAGCATAACTTAAGTTCCATTTGGCCCACAGTGTTCAAACTTCATAGGATGATTGTCCGTATTTGGTAGAAGACCCCTATTGATTTTGGGGTCACAAGGTCAAAGGTCAAGGTCTCTTTGACCTTAAAACTGAAAACAGTGTCCGGAGCATAACTTAAGTACCATTTGTCCTACAGTGTTCAAACTTCATAGTATGATTGTCCATATTGGGTAGAAGACCCCTATAGATTTTGGGGTCACAGGTCAAAGGTTAAGGTCACTATGACCTTAAAACTGAAAACAGTTTCCGGAGCATAACTTAAGTTCCATTTGACACACAGTGTTCAAACTTTATAGGATGATTGACGATATTGGGTAGAAGACCCCTATTGATTTTGGGGTCATAAGGTCAAAGGTCAAGGTCACTATTACTTTAGAACTGAAAACAGTTTCCGGAGCATAACTTAAGTTCTATTTGGCCCACAGTGTTCAAACTTCATAGGATGATTGTCCATATTGGGTAGAAGACCCCTATTGATTTTGGGGTCACAAGGTCAAAGGTCAAGGTCACTATTACTTAGAAATTGAAAACAGTTTCTTGAGCATAACTTAAGTTCCATTTAGCCCACAATATTCAATCTTGATAGGATGATTGTCCATATTGGGTAGAAGACCCCTATTGATTTTGGGGTCACAAGGTCAAGGTCACTATTACCTTAAAACTGAAAACAGTTTTCGAAATATAACTTTAGTATCATTTGGCCTACTGTGTTTAAACTTCATAGTATGATTGTCCATATTGGGTAAAGACCCCTAATAATTTTGGGGTCACAAGGTCAAAGGTCAAGGTCACTTTTACCTAATAATTGAAAACAGTTTCTGGGACATATTTTTATTTTACTTAAAGTTCCATTTGGACCACAATATTGAATCTTCAAAGGAGGATTGTTATTTGAAGGAGGTAATACTTTATTTTAGTCCCATGTCTTACAAATGCTTCATCTTTACTAAAAAAAACAAAAAACACTTTCGGGCATATAATGCTCCGCCTAGCGGTGCTCTTGTTACACTTTGAACTATGTCCGGGACATATTTCTTAATGTATAAGAGATATCAACATGAAACTTTGTAGGTAGATAGATCTCATTGAGTAAGTTTGCAGTGCACAAGAACTGTAACACTGTCTTGCCTACTTTTGGAGTTATTGCCCTTTGTGCTTTTTGACACTTTTGAACTTTGTCTGGGACATTACTCTAAAATTATAAGAGATATTAACATGAAACTTTGTAGATAGATAGGTCTCATTGGGTGGAAGTGCAGTGCAGTGCTTAAGAATCATTACTCTGCCTTGCCTTATATTGAAGTAATTGCCCTTTGTTTATTTTTACTTTTTGACTTTTGTCCTGGACATTACTTTAAAACTATTAGAGATATCAACATGAAACTTTGTAGGTAGCTAGATGTAATTGGATAGAACTGCAACGCTTCAAGAACCTAAACAAAGCCTGGTCTAATTTTGGAGTTATTGCCCTTTGTTCATTTTTTTTAATACTTTCCTGTGTCCAGAACCTTCTCGGCAGCATCACCCGGTTCAACCGGTTCTTGTTTTTTATAGACCTCGAACGGGTCATAGTCGGACATGATCTTGAGATTTGTTTAGATGATGTATGGTACAGAATAAGGTTTTAATAGCTATTTTTTGATAGATTCTTTTTCTGCTGTACAACATGTGCTTTCCTCTTTAACTTATTGACTGATTTGTTTATAGATATATCTAATAGATGCAGAATTTTATTTGGTATTATCCTTTGATGTTTCTGCTCTTAACTAGTTTGTATTATTTCCCCAGAATATCAGTCTCTGTTGTAACAAAAAAGTAATACACTTGCATTAAAATTATACGGTAATAAATATAATAGCAGAATTCATTCGAAATTAATTAAGCATAAGTTAAGCAATTGCACACTTGCAAGATTATGTAGCTCTTGGGAAATTTATGTTTTGTCAGTTGATATAATTTAGCCAGTTAAATATATCATTCTGATTAAAAAGAATTGTTTTAATTCTCTGAATACTGGAATGTGGTGGCTATAAATGACTAACTTAGGTGCCACCAGTAGGGTCAGACCAGTCAGTATACATTTAATTAAATTATTAATAGTTTTATAATTATGCTTTTCATGCTGGTCAATATGTTTTTAGCTGCTTAAGTTTCTGATTTTTGATACTTCATTCAGATTAAAAATGAACAGCAAAGCAAATCTATTTTACAATTTCTGCTTTGCTGCATTGAGTCACCTTAGTGAGACAAAGAAACATAGAGCAGCAGTATCAGGTTGTGCTGATATATTCATTATCAGCATGATTTAGCCTACTGGTCATTTAGGGGATCTGGAGATGATCTCCTATCCTTTAATATCACTATATGCACTTTATAACCCCAACTTCTGAAGACTTCTGAAGTAACTAAAGATGCTTTCTGAGACATGGTCATGCAGCTTAATTTTATGTTGTTTTGTTAAAAGAAAAAAATGCTGAATATTTCTATTATTGTAAGTTTTACTCATGGTAAAGTCAATGATTTTAGAGTTCAAAGAGTTACTGTAGTCTTAAATTCATATTATGATATGATGGGGGCTATTAAAAATGAGCTCAATGGACAAAAAAACAACAAAGTTTGAGCACTTTTTGATATGAATCCTTAACATGTTTACATTGTATTGAACTTTTCGGTATATTGACATTTAATGTGCATAGCTTTTAAAGAAGAATTTTCACAGAATTATAAAAAGTGCAAACAATATACAGGGGGGATATATTAAAGTAATTGTTGCATGCACATCTTATTGTGTGTGAAGTATGTTATAGTTTTCATTGCCTCCTTTAAGATTCCTAACGATCTGCTATAAATTTTATTGTTTCCTTCTGGTTTTATTCAGCAAATAAGTTTATTGGAAACTTTCAAATAGAAGCATCTGGGAACACTTTGTTTTGAAGATATAAAAGTTTTGCCTTGAGGTTGTTTGCATTATAGTCTTTACTTTAGTTTCTGTTTTATACAAACTAGCTCTTCTGGTTTCTGTGTTACTGGTTCCATAAGATTGAGGTTACCGATGTAATTAAAGGTTGATTATACATTATATGTGCATTTGTTTAAGCATCTTTTGTGGGGTGATTAGGGTTATTTATTTGTTTTTAAAGAAAGCCTTGTGAATTTTTATTTTCTATATTTTGAAAATGTATACAATCTGCCCGTTTATGTGGAAATGAATATGAAATATTTTAGCATTTCAGGGATATATTATTAGCTTGGAATTTTTGACAAAAAATCTTATTATATATAGAATGATTTCAAAACTATAGAAGGTTTCAACATGAAACTTGGAATACTTTTATCATGACATGGTAAGGGGTATTATCCTGAAAGCATTATAGTTAGGTGTAAGGTCCCTGTTTAACTTTGAATTTTGTCAGTTATGTACTGTAAAGGCTTGAAATACTTGATTATTTAGACAATTTGCAGTTGTGAGACAATTCTGAAAGCAATATTTTTAGGAGTTATGTCACTTTTCAACTTATATAGAATATTTATGAAAATGTTATTGCTCTTGACAGACAAGTTAACACTGCACGCTGTGGCTTTGTTATATTTAAGAAGCACAAAACATCTCATATCACTTATTTAAGATAAACATATAATACATGTATTTTAATGCACATGGTGATTCAGTAGGTAAAATGAGGTTGAAAAAATCTTTATAAAATGTATATGTAAGACATTAATGAATATGTCAAGCTACACATAGACTTGGCATCAATGTCTGGTTATCTATACAATATAAACTGTAAGATTGGGGAGCAAGGGCACCTGCCAGCACTGATTGATTCATAACAATTATGATAATGCTTTATATCAAAGATTGGCACAATTTCCTGTTAACAAATATTTGAGAGGTCTGTGCTATTGTCTACAGGAGGCCAATTATATCTATCTACCACTTCATCTTTATCTTCTTCCTTGAGTGCTGCTCACTACCATAGCTGCAGAATATTTTTACTGTGTAGAAAAAAAACATTTAAATAGATAAAATTCCTGAGTCATGATTTTAGCAAAGTTTAACCTGTAAAAACAAGTAAAATTGTACTTACAGAAAAAGCTCATCATTCTGTTCTTATATTATCAGCATTATATAGAGATATACATCTCATTAGAATGTACCATAAACTAGGCTGATAACTTTTATTTGATTACTATGATTATATTAGATCAGAACTGGTGTAATTTTATCAGATTTTAATCCTTTGATTGTGACAGGTACTGCAGATAATTTTGGAAAATGTTCAGTTTTTTCTTGCAAGTTTCAATTATCATAATTTAAAATATGTTTAGATGTGAAATACAATTTACCTTTAACATAAATCTTAATTTTATATCATCTGTAGCAAAACTTTCCAGTTATCAAGAAAATTATTATTTATGCCTAGTTTAACAAACTTGTTAGCATTTGTATTTTTCCTCTGTGCATGAACTTACAGGTTTTTATTTATCTCTTGGGTGTGTTCATTTATTTCAAGCATGAAAATGATGGTTTTACATATGAAGAATTCTCTTAAGATGCAATATCTTCTTTAGTTTTTGTTTATAGAATAATGTAGATAAAAAAGGAAAAAGTATATCTAGATAATTTATTCAGTTTTTGCATATATTGTTAACCCCAGGTGTCATATATATGAAAGAGAAGTAGGTACTATAAGCAACAGTTATACAGGTGAGCTGCACGGATACTCTCAAACTTTTGGTGCTGGATAATTTTGTAGAGAAAAAAAGACTTCTTTATTATAAACATATTACATGGTGTAAATGAGAAGGAAGTTATTAGAAGCCAGACCAGGGGTCTACAAATTGTCAAGCACATTTCTTGACAAGATTGTGCTTTCTCTCTTTTTCCTTATTTTTTTCTAAGAGACTGGCGGCAGTACTGTAAGAATGACTCTTAAGCATTAGTAGGGAAATATTTTTGGACTTAATTTGACATTATAGCTTGGCTGGAAAATGATTGTCAGGTTTTTTCATTGGAAGGAATTATAACAAATTTCTTAAGGGAAAATATCAGTGTGTGATGTGATATTTTTGTGGTGCTGTATTCTATATTTGGAAATTACTAGCAATTGTGGAGGATGATAAAACGATTAGAGCAAAAGGTAGGCAGACATTTTCAGCCGTATAGAAATTCAGTGTGGTTATGCCAGACATTTCCCTAGACATGTCACAGTAGAAATGTTAAGCAATTGACAAGAAAATAATTTGATATATTATCACATATAGTCAGTGGAAGCTAACCACACTGTTTTAACAATTGATTCTATAATTGTATTTATGCAGTAACTGCTGTGTGTTTAAATAAGATTTTTAATGATTTTTTATTCTAATTCAAAATGTGGTTGTAACATTAGAGAATATAGAATTTTATCTGCCCAGTCATATTAATCATGTGATAATTACAATGTTTTTATCAGAATATTTTATGCATGACAAAAGTTGCATTTTATGATACATAATGATATGCTGATAAGTTGATGATCCAGCTGTTTGTATCCTCCTGTCCTAAGAGTGCTAATGATGATTATGACTTGCCAGAATGCCATCAAGCACCAGCGATCCCCCACCCCCACCCCTGGCACACACCTCTAAACCCCACCCCCTCATCCGTCCCACCCACTTCTTATCTTTACAAGCTTTTATACTGTTAACTGCTCAGTGTTTATATTAATATTGAAATCACTGTAATTGCTAATGGTCTGCTACAAAGTCAATACATTTTCAAGTTCAGGGTAATATTCAGCAAGTTAAGTGTAAAATGTTTATGAAATTGTTATGCCATCACTTATTTATTTTCTAAGCAATGATGTTGATCAGCAGATTGAAATTAAGGAACTAATTCAGAACTTGTTCAGATATTGAGACTTTTATATAAATGACATTAATTATTTATGTGGAAACAGTTTTAATCAGCTATTAGTTGTGTGTACAATATTCCTAACTTAGAAAAAATTAAAATTTATACAAGATTATAATTATGATAACGTATTGCATTTCTTTTTGAATAGAGTAAATTTTATAACTTAAGAATATATTAAAGCACATCTTGCAATGAATGCTGCATCAGCAGATGGCCAAGTGGTCAAGGTTGTTGCCTTCAAAACAGTTGCCCCTCACAGTTATGGGTCTGAATCTCAATGTGGAGAAATAATGTACTGAAGGGCACCTGAGGTCTGCCTCCACCAGTAAAGCTAGAAAGTTGTGATAATTATATGACCTATACAGTGTTGAAACCCAACAAACAAACAAAAATAAACAAAAAAAAACAACAGCATAATTATATTCTACATTATTGATATTGGCGTTTCTGCTGTATGTTCACCATAATGATTAAGGACCTTCACTCAATTACTAATGTCTGGACCATAACTTTTGTCTTCAATAGAATCAAATTTGGAACATATATTTTCTTTCAAAGAAGTTAACTTTATTTTCCTTGAAGATAATAAGCTGCTCAAGTATTATCATATATGTCAGGTTGAGGTCAAGGTCACATGTTAAGGTCAACTCTCATTCAAAACAGGTGTTGCATGTTGTTTATCTTTGGGGGGAGGGGCATTTTTGTAAACAATATAATAATATAATTATAATATTGGTGAGAAGTTGATTGAGATGACCAATACATACATATATTCAGCAGTTTATCACTTTTTGACTGAATGATTTCACTTGAAGAAAAGAATTCAAACCTGTTTTTAAATTGCAACAATGTTCACAATTGTTTCTTATTTAACTTGTAATGAATTGCTTAAAAAGCAATTTTTTTTAGAGTAATACATTTATAAAAGTTAATGAATTGCTTTGAAAGCATATATTATAGAGTAATACATTTATAAAAGTTAATGAATTGCTTTGACAGGATATATTTTAGAATAATAAATTTATAAAAATGAAGTAAGATAAAAAAACACAACAAAAAACAGAAATAGCATCTCATTATGAAGTCAGGGGTCAGACTTCTGGAAAATTGTCTGAGGTGCTTGGGATGACATGAATGTACTGCATGCATTTTCCACATAATTTCTCCCCTTCATTAACTACTTACATGCTTCAATGAATTTCAGTGGCTGTAACTCTCCTGGTTAACAGTGTCAGACAAGGACAAAGATTGGCGTGTTCATAGAAACACAGACAAATAGAGCAGTCTTGCAAAAAAATTTCATCTTAATTTTTCGAAGCTATGAGAAAAAAACTGCCTTTAAAATTGGCCAATTACATGATGAACTTTTATTATGCATGAGATCATATTGTCCTAGGTTTCTATATGTGAGAAAGCTATCCAGCTAGTATGTAGAACATCAGTGGTCTTACTCAGGTGCATGTTTGTGCCTGAAATTCCTCTGTACATGAGGTTTTGTTTGTCTGTTTTGTTAGGTTTTTGTCTAGCAGCGCACCAACACAGAAAAGGTGATTTTGGATAACCTGGAATTTCCTCTGCCAGTAAAGATGGAAGTCGTCATATGACCTATACTGTGTTGGTGTAAACAGTCAATCTCTTCAATGACATAGAGTTGCTTTTAACAAGACAAATGGCTTACCTTGCAATGAAACAGGTTCAGTGAGACACTAAAACTTGCCTTGGTGTCTTCATCCATAGTGTCATGAACACCGCCATGCATGAAACTATTTTCAGTGTATCTTAGTCAATACGTTAGTATGAATTATAGTTATTATACAGTTGATACTTGAACAGAAAATTTCATTCACTGATTAAATTTCCCCAGTTATCATTTTAGCAATAATTCAGCATAATGATATAATCTTGATAATTAATCTGTGGTAGAACTGTGACAAAAAAATATTGTAACATTTGCAGCTTGAAGATAACAAAAATTGTAAATTTGATATGATTTCCCCAAGTGCAGTGAAGGATGTTTAGACGGGTTTTTTTCTCTTCTTTTCTGAAGACTTTTTAGCATCAAAATTTTTTACCAGGTGTCTTATTATAAACAACATTTTGTTTTATTTGCAGTGTGTGTTTATTTGCAATACTTTAAGAAAGAAGAAAATTTCTTAAGAAAATTGACTATAATTACAATTTTGTGGATTTCTTCACAGGTTCATATTCTTTTACCAAACCATAAATGTATAGAACTTACGCCTGCTTAAAGTACTGGTATACTGGCTGTGAGAGATCTGCTCCTTATTAATCCTCTGCTGTGTAACAGGATAGAGGGAGGCGATTATTGGAATACCCTTTGTCTGTCCATCTGTAACTTTTTCATGTATGCTGCATTAAGTTTAAGCAAATCAAATCAATAATAACTTGCCACAAATTATAACAAGAATTACACACCATGCAGAAAACAACAGCCAGGTTGCTTCCCCTAAGGTCAAGGTCACATTTAAAGGTCAAATATAAAAATTCCACTTTTCATGTTAGTAGTGTCATTCGGATAGCGAGAGGGAGTTGGGGGCAAGGGCAGTTTCGGTTTAGGGATTATGACGTAATGTTAATCTTTTGAAGTGGTCTTCGAGTGTACTTGAGAGGTAGAATATCCTTTTGAAGTGGTCTGCCAATGTACTTGAAAGGTAGAATATCCTTTTGAAGTGGTTTTCAATGGCACTTGAAAGGCAAAGTGTCCTTTTAAAAGATGTTTAATTAAAAATAAAGATGGCGGATATTTGCATAATTAAAAATAAAAATGGCGGCTAGTTCCGTAGTGAAAAACAAAGATGGCGGATAGTTTACCTGGCAACCAATGGGGAGAGTGATGCATGAATGAGTGATTATAGGCAGTATGTGTGTGTATTGAAATGTTTTCTCAATAAACATTATTGTTATTATTATTATAAACGGCTTTTTTACTGACCACCATTAAATTGGAAATGGCTACCGCCGACGGCGTGTCTATATCTTTGAGCAAGACTGGAGAAATTTCACCAGAACGGAAACCTTTTAAAATCTGTGAGGAAAGTGACCTTCAGGGCGGTCCGGGCGGTCTCTAGCGACTGCGTGGTTTGCGGCAATAGGCTGCCTAAGAACCGCGTTACTTTCATCGCTCAAATAGTCGCCATATACGGAATAATAAATCGTTTTCT
>NW_026855483.1:0-16312 GCF_026571515.1 Ruditapes philippinarum | reverse complement strand
AAAATGCAATTCAGTGATGTATGTAATACTAGTCAGAATGAAAGGACGAGTTGTTGTTTAGTTTTCTTTGCACAGTGAGGGGGTGGGCTATTCGGAAATAACAACCTCGAGATGTTCTTAAAATATCAAACGTTTGTTATAATATAACAGCAAGCATGCTTTATATATCTACATACATATTTTTTCTAATAGGCAATTTGAAATTAAACTAATTAATATGATCAATTACATTTTCTTTGTGTTCTAAAATTAATGTACGTTATGAAAAGTTACTTCAACACACAGGACAATGACATTGAACTGTCTATGTTCTTTTCTTTCATTCGCACTTTTATAAGAATAATAAAAACAATGTCAATAGTATTGTTTAATCAGCAGTGTAACCAAATGTCATGAAAATCAAATAAAACAGTCTTTAACATTATACTTTCCTCTTACGAAATGTATCTTAACTGTTAAGCACTGGTTAAAGATGTCAATTGGTAAGGATGATTACTGCCAACATAGAAATAATATCAGATAAATGACATACACGATCTTGAAACCCATTAATTCTTGATCAAATTCTACTAAAAGTGTACTTAAAACAGATTAAAACACTGGTTAAGAGAGGCTTCATCAATACTCTTGAAGCATTAAAAATGTAGACAACATTTTTTTTTCCAGTGTAGATGATTTATTAATTTTTGAATTACGGTAAAGGAAGTAATGTATGGATTCTATCTAATTGATGTTTACCATCACAACATTGAATCTGATGTTTGCTGAACCTTATTATACTCTTTCAATATGTTTGCTCGCAAGTCAGTGTATCAGGTTGTTAATGTGTTGACAAAAACAAGGTCGTTCATTGTAATGATTTTCTGAAATCAGTTTCCATTTATCATGATGACAATCCTTACACATTGTTTAAATCAGCCACGATAACAATTTATAAAATGGTACAATAAACTTAAATATCATGTATGTTATTTACAAATGCAGAACCTCTTTATACGTATACTGTAGCAACAATTAAATTAATTTAGCTTTTTGAGATGGAAAAGGCCATTTCAACAGCGATGACTTCTTTCTTTCTGTATTCATAGAAACTCCAATTAGCTTTATAAGAGGCAAAGAAGCCTTTGTCTCTTAAGGTAATTTTGATAGAAAAAAAATCATGTGATTTGCTTTTAAAACATAAAAAGATTGCATGACAATTGCCATTGTAATTAACAGAATTGACTCTTTCAATATTCTAAAACCAAACAAGGACATAATATAACGTTCATCTTATTTTAAAATGGTGCAATGTCAAATTTACACAATATGCATATGATCAACATCAAAAAATTAAATATACATTATATATATAGGTTTGTGAAAATTATTTACATCTACAAAATACCTTTCAAAAACACTGGATCCAAAGAAGGATTCAAGAACGTGAAAAGAATAACAATAAATTTGGAGAAAATTAACGTTCATACAGTGATTAAGTATAAATGGCGTATTATGCCTTCATCAGGGGTGTTTTACATGTATAATGTGCACAAAATCTCTATACGTGTGTACTGTAAAGTATCTAAAATTGAACTGAAACACAGTCGCTAGAAAGGTGATAAAATTACGTCGTTTATGAATGACCGTTATTGAAGGGTCATTGTGTTATACTTTACAAAAGAAAATATAGCCTGCGGTCAATATGGCATAAACTCGGTTAAATCTATCTATCTATCTATCTATCTATCTATCTATCTATCTATCTATCTATCTATCTATATATATATATATATATATATATATATATAAAAAAGAATAAAAAATAAAACTTCACATATAAGGGTGTTTTGTGTTTTTATTACTAAAAGTATAATGTAAGAAAATGCAAGTTACAAACAGTGTGATATTATATGAAATGGAAATTTACGATAAGGTGAAAGTAATAGAGATGCTCTCAGGCCAGGGAAAAAGAGCCCTCCCGGCACGGCCTGATAAAAAGAGTAAGGTTTAAAACAGTTTGTCAAGAATGGGCGAGAATGAGTGTTAAAATTAGTCTCCTTTATTGATTCCTGATGGCTCTATCGTATTCAGTCGGCGAATCCAGTATGTCTCGCGTGATTTCCGTGTTACATCTGACCACTTTGTGTTATGTTCAATACAACAGAGGGACACGTCTTTAAAACTGTGTTCCTCAAGATGAAAATGTTCAGCAACTGGGGATCTGTTAAATTTTCGTGATCGAACTTCTCGTGCTTATTCTGAAATGCAACAACTGTGACAAACATTTCCTACAGGTACATGGCACTACTATGGGGAACAAAATGGCGCCATCTTACGCCAACGTGTTTACAGGCAAATTAGAAGGACAACTGCTAGCTACAGTACCTCTTAAACCATTCAGTTGGTTACGCTTTATAGATGACATTGACATGCAATGGTGTCACGGGGAAGAAGCTTTAAAAGATTGCCTTGAAAGGGCTAATGCTTTTCACAAATCTATAAAATAGAGAAATACAGAATCCCTAAAGAAAGCCCAACACAACAAAATTGAAAATGTTGCAGGCTCAGTTTGATTGAGCCTGTTCATGGACGGTACTGGAAAGTGCAAGTTACCGTCCACGCCCCTAGCACCGGCTTAAGCAGATTTCAACATTCAAATACGAAAATTGTGAAATTTCAGCAGATGTGTTCATACGGCCATTATCATGGAACCTTCAATGTGACACAGTAGTGCCATTCCATGAAAATCGGCGTATGGTCCCCAAGTTAAAGAAAGCGTGTGCCCTAAATAAAGTTCACCACTGAGGTATCAAACGAACAACATGTTTTTCTCGATACAGTATCTTATATTAAAGACAATCATATAATTACTGATTTGTATTCAAAACCCACCGATAAACATCTTCTTCCAAGCAGCTGCCACCCTCGACACTGTTGTAAGAACATACCATACAATTTGGCTTTGAGAATCAAACGAATCTATTCAGATCCCAACACGTTCTATATCAGAGCAAAAGAACTGTCAGAACATCTTAGGAAGCGAGGATACAAGGAAAAAAACAAGAGGGCCATGATGGCCCTGAGTCGCTCACCAGAAACAACTGCTTTTCAATGTTGGAAATTATTTTTCAAAAGAAGTTGCTGAAAGGCAAGTCCAGCTCTTTCGGCAAGGTCAACTCAATTTTAACTTGCCCCTCTAGTAATATACTTTCACAACACTGATTGTTTTAGCTTTTTTCTTCATAATAAACAATAGGGCCACTAAGATGGCCCTAGATCACTCATCTAACCCATCATTTCATTATTCACAATATTAATTGAAATATTTTGCCCTAATATTTTGGAAAGGCTTTTTTTTCATTTTGCCGTGTTGGGCTATCTTAAGGGATTCTGTATTTATCTATTTTATGATCACATCCGTGTTATTTGTGCCGTGTGGCGGCTGTAAAAAGTCTCCCCGTACATTTAATCAATGATGTTATATTTTCGATCCTTGAAGATCGTTCAGCACGACATTATTGTTGTGCTTGTGGTATTTTTAGTTTCAACTTTTCGGCATTTTCTAGTTGGGTGGTTCCAATATTCCTACTTGAATAATGTTGAATCACCCTTAGGATATGTTGCCTGCTTTTTAAATT
The DNA here is from genome assembly GCF_026571515.1 of Ruditapes philippinarum. NCBI lineage: Eukaryota > Metazoa > Mollusca > Bivalvia > Venerida > Veneridae > Ruditapes > Ruditapes philippinarum. Next base: position 12,692 of record NW_026855483.1, on the reverse strand, counting down.
TGTCTTTTGACGTCTTATCTGTGATACGCAGGCTTCATAACCTCTGATCCCCTTTCAAAATTCCATTTTATTTAGTTCCGCCCATTGTTTTCTCGTTTAGGGCACACGCTTTTTATTACTTGGGGACCATACGCCGCTTTTCATGGAATGGCACGGAAGTGTCACATTGAAGGTTCCATGATAACCGCCGTATGAACACATCTGCGGATGTTTCTAAATTCAAAATTTTACTATTTCACGTTTAAATGTTGAATTCTGCTTAAGCCGGTGCTAGGGGGCGTGGACGGTAACTTGCATTTTCCAGTACCGTCCATGAACAGGCTCAATCAAACCGAGCCTGCAACATTTTCAATTTTGCCGTGTTGGGCTATCTTAAGGGATTCTGTATTTATCTATTTTTTGTTAAAAATATGTATGTTGCAAGTGTGTTCCTTTAAGACTATGTAGAATAAATACAGAATAAATGTCCACTAGAGCATGATTAATTTTGACTGGACAATTTTTTATAACTTTTTTGAATGAAAACACAAAATGTCACATGCCAAACATGGAAGGTGTAGATGTTTGAAGTTTACAGTTTGGGACAACAATTTCTTTTATACATTCTGTATGATAACATAACTGTACCTCAAAAAAAGACAATAGGTCAAACATTGTAAGAAACATGAAAAGTAGGTCAGTTGATATCAAAATTCAATTCAGCATCAGAAATTACACCCCTAGTCCACATTTCAAGTCTGTATGCCATAAAACACAAGAATAAGGGTCAAATTATATCAAAAGTATCAAAAGTAGGTCAGTTGATATCAAAATTCATTTTGGCGTCAGAATTTACAAAACTGGTCCAAATTTCAAATCTGAATGTCAAAATATAAGAAAGTACGTCAAATGGTGTCAATAATACCTAAAGTAGGTCAGCTGGTATCAAAATTGAGTTCAGCATCAAAAATTACACAAATCACACCCCTGGTCCAAATTTCAAGTCTGTACATAAAAGACAAAGAAAGTAGGTAAAGTAATATCAAAAATATCAAAAGTAGGCCAGTTCATATCAAAATTCATATCAAATTAGGATCAGAAATTAAACCCCTTCAGTAGTCAATTAATATCTTAATTCGTTTCGTATCAGAAATTACATTCCTGGTCCAAATTTCAAGTCTGTATACATCATTCCAAATTTCAAGTCTCTGTACATCAAAATCAAGAAAGTATGTACAATGGTTTCAAAAATATCAAAAACAGTTCCACTGATACCAAAATTTAATTATGCACATGAAACTCAGGTTCAACAGGCTGTCCCAAAATTTATTGAAATGTGCTTTTTCAAAGTTTAAATCCAATTCAACAAAAAAAATTACAAGTTTTAACAAAATTCAATAAAAAAATGAGCATACAAACTCATCTTTGTTTAAAAGGTACTGGAGAAACAAAATTAATGTAATTTTTTTTCCTAGTTAATAACCTACAACTGACCTTACAATGATACAATATGATGTCCGAATTCTAGAGCTGTGAGATATTTACACATCATAAACAGGTCATGACATTAAGACTTTCTCCAAGCCATTGAACCTCTTGGAAAAATTGAATAACATGTACACATTCCAACATGAGTTGTTTCCCTTTCATTATGAAAAGATATCCTATATCCATCTTTGAGTCATAGAAATTTATTGAAATTAATGAAATTCTTATTGAAAATGTCTAATTTGGATAAAAGAATTAATAAACTATGTATTCCTATTATAGGCCAAGTAAAGTTGGTCTTTTCTATAAAAACAAAACAAAACAGTTTTTTAATGACACTATCATGATATTGATACTGTGACAACCTATAGTGTGAAGAGTTTAAAACATAACATGTCTACTTTGTGTGAAGTCAAAACACGGCCCCTAAAAGGGGCCAATCAAATTAATATGAGCAAACTTGATAAAAGACTACCTTAGAATGCTTAGACAAAGTTTTGTAATCATCCATCAATTAGTTCTATAGTTGAAGATGTCTAAAGGTTTTTCTATTTTTAGCCGTAGAGACCCCAGTGTGGCAATACCACGTGACATTGACGTCATTTTCGGCATCATTTCCAAGACAAATGTTGCTCGATTCGGAAAAGAAAATAGCCGTAAATATTTTATTTCTGTACCAATTTCTTTGGGATATGCACCAGTCTACGGGGAAAAATATAAGCTTTCCATAGAATATTGGATCTTCGTCAGTATATAAGCCGTTTTATCAAACACTTTGCCTAACCTTGGAAGTTGCTTGTTTTAGAGCGGGCTTCAGTTGCAAGCTATTTCGTTTTCTGGCGTTATCTGGTCTACGCCATGATTAAAAAGTCAGGTTTACATCAACCGGGAGTACGGAAGGCAAAACTCTACCTAAATATGTTCATTTTTTTATTATGAATGACATAAATCTTACATTTTTCTTCAATTATCAAATCTGGCACCAGTTCCAAGTCGAAAAAAAGGACTACAGTTTAAAGCCGATTTTAGAATCCGTTGCAAATGCGAAGCAACATGCCTACCGTTCTCTTTCTATAATTATGTTAACCATGAAAAACTTTTTATTTTCTATACAATTTACATAAACACAAATTGATATTTAAATAATTTTTCCTCGCTGCGATATTGAAGTGATTTTAAAAGTAGTAAAATTGTTGTCTGTACTGCAGTATTTGTAAAGAAATTGATTTACTCTTTAATCATTGTTCTTTCAAGGTAATGATTATGAAACATTTATTTGTGTCATGTAGCAATACTAAACATGGAATAGAAAACAGAAACCCTAAATTTCCCCTAAAACGGCAAAATTGAAAATGTTTCAGGCTCTGATTGACTTAGCTAGCCTGATCAATGAACGTGCACATTCCGGATCACTTCGATTTGTATGCTGTAAAAAGGGTTACGCCTCGACGCGGCAATTTTAAAGTCAAATGTTTTTCTTTTGTAAAGAGCCTTTGTATATATATATAAAGAACCTGTAGCAATCTTTTAGTATGATAGATTAAGCTTTTTAACACAGTGGCACTCGTTGATAAAAAATATTTTTATATCCTGTTTTCATACCCACGGTAACCGTTTTCGTGAACTGGATATAACTTCGTTAACTTAAGAACACTATTAAACACTATCTATTTTATAATTGCATTTATTTCTGTTGATGAACTGCATATCTGACAAATTTAGTTAATTATATCAGTCAACTCAGCTTTATCAGAGAGCTCACCAATATACATTGTAAAGAGAGGAAGGGAACGGAATATTTGTGGTTTGAAAACATTTAAATCGAGTAGAACTTTTTTAACAATAATGTCTCTTTCAACTGAATAAAAACGATAGGGCTATTTGGGACTATTTCTTATCGATGTGGCCATTGGCTGTAAATGCATGGATTATTGCACGCGGCATGACCTGCAAATGTCCTAAACAGGCTTTTTGTAGCATTTTAAGATTAAAAAAGGATCGCACATTAAAATCTAAAACATGATAAACGTGACGCATATACTAAATAAGTGAATTATCTGATATGTAAATAAAGAAGTAAGTCATTTGACAGTTGAAGGATAAGAATTGAAATTACTCTTCAAATGTAATCGTAATTTTACTAAGCTTATGTTAGCTATCAATTATTCAATGGACGCATCAGTGGCATATGGACCCCAGTCATAGATCTTGCCGATGTTGCTATTACAGATGTTAATGTAAATATTTATATAATTATTGATAATCTTTGTTATTTCCGTCTTGTTGAATGTTTTGTTTCAAGAAATTTATTTTGATCGATGGATGTTGGTTTGTAAAATCATTTATCTGTTAACTATTTTCTACTTTGTTTACTCCACATGGCGTCCATTCTCGTTCTTATTCATGGCTATTTTGGGTCTTTTTGATAAATAGAGAATTATAAGCAATGCAACTAAGTAACAATTCTATCAGATTTACAAGGCAAAGTTCCAAGTTCAAATTGTGTTTTAGTTTATCAAACTCTATAGAACTTTATTATACAACAATTCCAGAAAAATATATACCTTTTAAAAGTCTCTCTTTTGAGGACAGAAGAACCTGTTCGTCACATTCACGAGTGTCAGTGTTTGTCAGAATAAACTGAAAAAATACCTTTAGCTTAACAACACTCGCGTTAAAGTGTAACCCTTTCCATATCATACAAAGTGTTTTTATATTAACTCTTTCTCTCACTGAGAGCACATATATTTCTTATCAATTTCGCCATTGTGAAATAGAATAAAACACATTTAACTACATAGGAAAAGATGAGCAATACTTTAAACATCTTCAAAACGAAACCAAACATTATTTTCCGACAGGACTAAATCTACGTGATTTGACGTGCGCTATTGCGATACAAGTAAGTGTTGTTGCTTTAAGGAACAATCAGTTTTTTCATAATCTCTCTGTGAAAGATCAACAATGAAAAACTAAATTGTAGAAAGAGAACTGTAGGCATGTTGCTTCTCATTTGCAACGGATTCTAAAATCGGCTTTAAACTGTAGTCCTTTTTTTCGACTTGAAACTGGTGCCAGATTTGACAATTGAAGTAAAATGTAAGATTTATGTCATTCATAATAAAAATATGAACACATTTAGGTAGAGTTTTGCCTTCCGTACTCCCGGTTGATGTAAACCTTACTTTTTAATTATGGCGTAGACCAGATAACGCCAGAAAACGAAATAGCTTGCAACTGAAGCCCGCTCTAATACAAGCAACTTCCAAGGTTAGGCAAAGTGTTTGATAAAACGGCTTATATACTGACGAAGATCCAATATTCTATGGAAAGCTTATATTTTTCCCCGTAGACTGGTGCATATCCCAAAGAAATTGGTACAGAAATAAAATATTTACGGCTGTTTTCTTTTCCGAATCGAGCAACATTTGTCTTGGAAATGATGCCGAAAATGACGTCAATGTCACGTGGTATTGCCACACTGGACCCCTAAAAGGAGCCAATCAAATTAATATGAACAAACGTAAGGATCATTGATGCCAGCACTATTAAGTGTTGAGAATTGAGTACCACTCAAGCCGGTGCTAGGGGGCGTGAGGGATGTTGCACGTATTCATTATCCCTCCTGTACAGACTCAATCAAACCGAGTCTGCAATTCTCTTGTAATTTGGTTGTGATTAATGCTTCCGAGGGATCACATTGTTTCCAGAATTTTTATAAAAGACTATCTAAGAATGCTACAGACATCCATCAATAAGTGCTGTAGAAGAAGACATTTAAAGGTATTTCTATTTTTAGCTTGAGATCCCTGAAAGGGGCCAATGAAATTAATATGATTACTAACTTGATAAAAGACTACCCAAGAATGCTACAGACATATTTTGGTGATCATTCATCAATTAGTTCTATAGAAGCACACATTTAAAGGTATTTCTATTTTTAGCTATAGCGGCCCCTAAAATGGCCCAATCAAATTAATATGAGCAAACTTGATACAAGACTACCCAAGAATGCTACAGACAAAGTTTATTGATCATCCATCCATTAGTTCTGTAGGAGAAGATGTTTAAAGGTTTTTCTATTTTTAGCCCTAGAGACCCCTAAAAAGAGCCAATCAAATTAATATGAGCAAACTTGATAAAAGACTACCCAAGAATGCTACAGACAAAGTTTGGTGATCATCCATCAATTAGTTCTGTAGAAGAAGATGTTTAAAGATGTTTCTGTTTTTAGCTCTGCTGACCCCTAAAAGGGGCCAATTGGAATGACATGAGCAAATTCAAGTGTGCTACAGATCAAAACCGAGTCTGCAATTCTTATGTTATTTTGTTGTGATTAATGCTTCCGAGGGATCACTTTGTTTCCAGAATTTTCCCCCTTTGATACTAATAGCTCACCCTGAGCCTTCGGCTCTGGTGAGCTAAAAAACAAGAATAAAGATCAACAAGGCAAAGGCAACGTTCACAGGACGCGGCCCCCGACACACTCAAAGAGAAGATATTGCAAACGCGATCTCAATGCAGACAGCAAGCACAGGAAGGAACTACTAGAGTACAAACATTACTCTAGTGGTTCTACACAAAATAAAATTCCATTTGTGCTCATATATCACCCGGATTTACCAAACACTAGAGCATTGACAAACATTGGCCAATTATCGAGTCTTAACAAAAATTTTAAAAACTTAACAAAAACTTAACAAAAACTGGGTCTGCCTGGGCTCCTTGCCATTGGTTCTTGTTGCTGGGTCATATGGGGGTTGCGTTCATTGAACGCCGCCTTTCCTTGTTGATATTGTTTATCATATTTTAACAAGATGTTCCCAACTAATAGATAAAAACAGAATCCCTAAAGAAAGCCCAACACGGCAAAATTGAAAATGTTGCAGGCTCGGTTTGATTGAGCCTGTTCATGGACGGTACTGGAAAGTGCAAGTTACCGTCCACGCCCCCTAGCACCGGCTTAAGCAGAATTCAACATTTAAACGTGAGATAGCAAAATTTTGAATTTAGAAACATCCGCAGATGTGTTCATACGGCGGTTATCATGGAACCTTCAATGTGACACTTCCGTGCCATTCCATGAAAAGCGGCGTATGGTCCCCAAGTAATAAAAAGCGTGTGCCCTAAACGAGAAAACAATGGGCGGAACTAAATAAAATGGAATTTTGAAAGGGGATCAGAGGTTATGAAGCCTGCGTATCACAGATAAGACGTCAAAAGACAAATTAAAAAAGCAGGCAACATATCCTAAGGGTGATTCAACAGTATTCAAGTAGGAAAATTGGAACCACCCAACTAGAAAATGCCGAAAAGTTGAAACTAAAAATACCACAAGCACAACAATAATGTCGTGCTGTACGATCTTCAAGGATCGAAAATATAACATCATTGATTAAATGTACGGGGAGACTTTTTACAGCCGCCACACGGCACAAATAACACGGATGTGATCATAAAATAGATAAATACAGAATCCCTAAAGAAAGCCCAACACGGCAAAATTGAAAATGTTGCAGGCTCGGTTTGATTGAGCCTGTTCAAACCAACCATTGCATATAGGAGACCTAAAAGCCTCAGAGACATTCTTGTTCGAGCCCAATAATGACAGATAAAGAAGGTCAGTGTGGACCATGTGGCACACCAAGATGCCAAACCTGTGCTGTCATGCTCCTTACAAAAACATTCTCCTCAAAAATAGGGGCCAAAACATCTCTCAAAGACATAATGAATTGTAAAACGGCAAACGTTATTTATCTAATTTCTTGCAAAGTATGTAACAAACAATATTTCGGTGAAACTAAACTTCCATTAAATAAACGAATGAACTTACACCGCTCTGACTTGAAAACACGAAAATTTATCAGATCCCCAGTTGCTGAACATTTTCACCTTGAGGGACACAATTTTAAAGACGTGTCGAACACAGTTTTAAAGACGTGTCCCTCTGTTGTATTGAACATAACACAAAGTGGTCAGATGTAACATGAAAATCACGCGAGAGATACTGGATTGGCCGACTGAATACGCTAGAGCCATCAGGAATCAATAAAGGAGACTAATTTTAACACTTATTCTCGCCCATTCTTGACAAACTGTTTTAAACCTTACTCTAGTTATCAGGCGGTGCCGGGGAGGGCTCTTTTTCCCTGGCCTGAGAGCATCTCTATTACTTTCACCTTATCGTAAATTTCCGCTTCATATAATATCCCACTGTTTGTAACTTGTATTTTCTTACATTATACTTTTAGTAATAAAAACACAAAACGTCCTTATATGTGAAGTTTTATTTTTTATTTTTTTTATATATAGATATATTTAACCGAGTTTATGCCATATTGACCGCAGGCTATATTTTCTTTTGTGAAGTATAACACAATGACCATTAAAGGGGCTACACTGAGGTCTGACAGGTAATTTGGTGTCCAAAAAAAATGTAAACAAATTTCCTCACAAATCACAATATTATGACTAAAATAACAATAACTTACACTTTAACCAACCCTCTAACAACAATTATGCTAGAAAATGCATTTTCACATTAGCTTTTGATGCAAAAATGAAAGTTGGTTTTCCCAGACATGTACAGAAGTTACCCACAATTCATCGGGTATAACTAAAATACGCAACGGACATTTTTGGAACAACAGAGTAAACGGGGGTAAAAAAAGTCTATTGATTTTTTCTCAACACTCTAACCTATCATGTTTATATAACTTGAGTATAACGAAGAAAAACTGTATAAAAGATAATCAAGGTAGCAATTTCGTTGTCTTGAAAAATCAAAAGCCAGCGAAGCGTATATTTGCCAGACAAAACGGAAAGATATTATATACATGTACAATTATTTTCATTGACATTTCAGTTTCAATTTCAATATTCTAAGGCAAACATAATGCATCGGTGATATATATACTATAACGAGCACGGTGTAATCACACTGATAAAAGTATTTAACGCTATCTATAACGTATTTAAATCAAATACAGTTAATGACATGTCTGTTTGTTTTTGGGATGGAGTGGGGGTTACGTCACACGAAACTGTGTAGGTCATTTTGGCGACTCTTCAGTTTTACTGGTGGAGTAAGAACTCAGGTGCCCCCTTTGCAAAATTGTTTCTGGCACACACGGGCACCTGTGTATGTAATGAGTGACGTTTCGTAGGCTATCTTGATAGGATCGTACATACACGTTCCACACACAATTACATCATATTCATACCATAATTAAATGCACGTTCCCTGTTGTAACAATATGTAAGCTCTGAAGGTATTTTTATATGTATCATATACTCACAAAGACATGATTTGCTACTATTTATGTATAATGAAGACATGATTTGCTACTATTAATGTATCATGTAGACATGATTTGCTACAATTTATGTATCATGAATATATTGTATGTACCATGATCGTTTTTAAAATGGCCATACACTAATCTAATATGTCTGACCTTTATTGCACGAATATCGGTAAAATGCCGATAACTTACGTAAAAATCCGTTAAGCAAAATAGGCAAATTATTAAAAGTCATAGTTGATTGAAATTGAGTTAAAATGATTGAAAGATATACTATTCTCATCCTCAAGTAAAACATTTAACTACCATAAATTTATTTAAATCTATAAAATTACTAATGAACATGTCTAATACAAATAAAAGAATGAATAAACTATGTATGGGAAGCTGCGTTCCCTCTTGCGGATCAAGCAAAAAAATCTTGAAACAAAGTGATCCCTCGTAAGCATTAATCACAACAAATTAGAATTGAAGACTCGGTTTGATTGAGTCTGTACGTGAGGGATAATGAATTCGTACAACATCCCTCACGCCCCCTAGCACCGGCTTGAGCTGTACTCAATTTTCAACACATAATAGTGCTGGCATCAATGATCCCGGAGGACCAGAAAAATATAACAACACTGAAATGAAGTACTGGGCAACTTTTTACAGCTGCCACACAGCATTTGACACTGTCGTTGTTGTTGTTGCTTTCTCTCTAAGTTGATGCTGTGCCATTTGAACTTCTTTTGAGTCACATTTTATCAAATGTAACGGTTTAAGTGCTAGTTTATGTCTGGTCGCTTAATCCTTTATTTTATCTTACTATACTTTGTATCACGATCGGTTTTAAATCACTTATGTTTCTTTAACAACTCTTCATCGTCATCTCCCTGATTTAAAAGGTCATTAAGACCAATTTTTATAAATTCGAAAGGATGCAGCAATGATACGATAGTATGTGTTTATAAGTCTGATAGTAGCAGCCAACGTTAGATTACTTGCGTAATTGTAAGGTTATAAGTTAACTGAACTGAAACGTGTTCAAAATGTTTTATGTATGCAAACAGAGAATACGTGATTAGAATTGAAGTATATATTCAATTTATGTAACTTTTTATTACATTTTTTTTTTACATTAATATGATCAAGACGCTATATAAGTAAAGATGAATACTGAAACACGTGCATATCATCGTAATTTATGTAAGCTCTGAAGGTATTTTTACTTTTTCAACTTTTGTTTATTTATTTATTAACTTAATTGAATAGAAGTTTCATTGATTCTAAATATCTAGACATCTTTCTAGACATCTTTTTGTAGACATGATTTGCTTCTATTTATGTGTCATGTAGACATGATTTGCTACTATTTATTATCATATAGACATGATTTGCTACTATTTATGTTTTATGAAGACATGATTTGCTACTATTTATATATCATGTAGACATGATTTGCTACTATTTATGTATCATTTATATTTTTTATGTACCATGATCGTATTTAAAATGGCCATACACTAATCAACTATGTCAACCTTCATTGCATGAATATCGGTGAAATGCCGATAACTTACGTAAACATCCGTTAAACAAAATAGGCAAATTATTAAAAGTCATAGTTGATACTCTCTTCTCAACCTTAAGTTAAACATTTAAATCACAGAAATTTATTTAAATCTATAAAATTCTTACTGAATATGTCTACTTCAAATAAAAGAATGAATAAACTATGTATGGGAAGCTGCGTTCCCTCTTGCGGATCAAGCAAAGTTGGTCCTTTTTTAAATGACACTATAATTATATTCATATTGTGAGGAGAGATTTAAACACAACATATCTACTTCGTCAAAACATGTTTATTTTGTATAAACAAGGAGATTGCGTAGCAATTTTCAATTAAAGGCTGACAGCTGCTAAAAGAGTGTTTTTAAATATCAAGGAAATATAGCCGCCAAATTGGCAGTACATTGTATTTTTTACTATGTTTTACAGTTTATTGTCGATTCCTAGCTTTTACATCTTCTATGTTAAGAGTCATCTGCCGTTGAAATAATAATTTCACGTAGTAGTATTCATAGCCTTTCCTTATTTATGAATTTTCACATCTTATATAGCTTGTTTCGTATAACAAGAGTCATGTGGAAGATGTGTACATGTATATTTAAATGTTTTATTCCATTACAACTTACAGATGTATTTTTTAACAATATAATCCTTCTTTGTACACAAATATTCACAAACTTTCGTCAACTTTTACGGTATGATTATATTTACCCCTTACAATAAATTCGCACTAATTGATTACATTAATTTTAAGAATTGTTGTTGTTCATTTATTTAAAAACTTAACGTTAAAAAAGTCATAGGTTCTTTTGATTCAAAGATATTAACTTAAACATAGATTTTTTGAAATATTTAATGATAATTAAATCATATTTACCCTTTTTTTACTTTACTAAATAAAACGACAGTGCTATTAAAAGTGCACAACTATTATTATGTTAATATTGTGATTATTATAATTATTATTATCTTGCCAGTGTTCTACAATGCAAATGGTTGGCTGTTGAAAAATAGCGCATAGATATTACTTTTAAAATGCGATTAACATAGCAGATATTTGTGCTAAATAATCGACAGATGATTAAATGTTTTATCTGATAACCGCGCATAGTAAAATAAATTATAAAAGTACAAAATAAACAACCTGTAATATGTATGTAACTTTATACATCAACAATATTGAAGCCATTTGCAGTTTTTACGTTTCGGAACCGTTTATATTGCACCCTTGCTCGTTGTACATACTTTACTTTGATTGCGGGAAATAAAGTTCTAAAGATTCAAACAAACATCACTTAAAGTCAACCGTTGATACACGTTTAGGCATAATATGCCTCGGGTACAATTAGATATTTTGTCTTGATTTGAAAAGGTAAACATCAGTTTATAACGTTTAGATAATGATTTATGGGCATGTCAGATGCTTTCCGAATGAAGAAATTAGCTCTGAAAGTTTCAGAAATGTCAAGACGTATGATTTTTCTTTATTTTTAACTGAACAAATTGATCATAAGGTAATCAGTTATTTCATTAAGCTGCGTCTCACACTGTCGTCTTTCTCTTAATCTATGCTGAAGATCATAGAGTATGGCATGAGTGATAAAATGAGAGGACAGTTTAGAGATGAACAAGAGGGCCATGATGGCCCTGAGGTCGCTCACCTGTATATAGGCCCCCCCCCACCCCGGGCCAATTTTTACCCAAGGGCTTTTATTTGTTTATTTGAACAGACTTGGTAGACACCCATAAGAAGATGTTTCATGCTAAACATCTAAGTTCTAGCTCCATTGGGTTTTTTAAAAAGATTTTTTAAAAGTTTTTTACTATACACATATAGTAAAAAACAATGACACCCCTGGGGCAGGGCCAGTTTTGAACCCCCGGGCTTTTATTTGAAAAAACTTTGTAGATATTTACTTAAAAGATGTTTCATGCTTAATATTCTAAACTCTAGCTATTTTGGTTTTTTCAAAGAAGATTTTTAAGTTTTTGCTATACACATATAAGGAAAATCAATGACCCCCCCCCCGGGCGGGGGCCAAGTTTTTGACCCCAGGGCTTTTATTTGAACATACTTGGTAGACATCCATTAGAACATGTTTCATGCTAAATATCTTAGCTCTAGCTTATTGAGTTCTTTAAAAGAAGTTTTTTTAAGTTTTTACTATATGCATATAGGGAAAATCAATGACCCCGGGGCGAGGCCAATTTTAACCCCAGGGCTTTAATTTGAACAAACTTGGTAGACACTCATTAGAAGATGTTTCATGCTAAATATCTTAGCTCTAGCTCTTTTTGATTCTTTTAAAAGAAGATTTTTTAAGTTTTTACTATATGCATATAGGGAGATCAATGACCCCCCGGGGCGGG
>NW_026855482.1:0-62225 GCF_026571515.1 Ruditapes philippinarum | reverse complement strand
GTTTGTTGTAATTAATGTTTCCAAAGGAAACCACTTTGTTTCCAGAGTTTTTTTACAAATATAGTTGATACAAGAAAGAAAAACAAACAGTCTACATTCTGCGCATTTGACTTTAGAAAAGCATTCGATTCAGGTCAATTTTGTGGCGTAAAGGAATGTCAAACAAGATGCTCTCAGCAGTTATGTCTCTTTATAAAGATATGTCAGCATGTGTAAGAGTAAATGGTATGTGGTTTAATGTGTAAGGCAAGGTTACTCACTGTCTACCATACTTTTCAATATTTTTATCAATGACTTAGCTATTATGTTGAAAAATATTAACAAAGGCATTGATATCGATGGCGAAAATGTTTGTATATTGTTATATGCCGATGCCATTGTATTGATTGTTAAAAATGAAAATGATTTACAAGATTTATTATCAATGTTAAACAAATGATGTGAGAAATGGAATGGGTATCGATGAACGTAAAGTTGTACACTTTAGACCCAATTCAATTCTAGGTCACGTTTTGTCTTTAACTGTGGAAACTGTAAAATTGAATTTGCTTCTAGATATATGTACCTTGGTTAAGCTTAAACCGAACAGCTAGATTATAACATATCAGCTAAAATCGGGCTCCTCATTGCTAAGTACAAATCGTTTGGTGAACTACCTTATTTTGAGGTTTATACAAAGTTGTACTATTCTTGTGTGGTACCAGTTATCACGTATGCTTCATCAGTGTGGGGTACTAAATATTTTTTTTGCGTCATTGCCGTTCATCACAGAGCAATGAGGTTCTTTCTTGGTACACGTAAATACACAGCTGTTGTTGCGGTCCAAGGTGCCATGGGTTTGAAACCAATTATTATGTGGAAATCTGTATGTAACCATTGGCATAGATGTTTACTATATACTGATTGTATGATTAATAAGAACATTTTAATTGGTCAGTAATAAAGGCAATAATAGATGTAAAAATTGGCCATTCATTGTAAAATATAAATTGTGTTCAAAAGATTTATACTATGCTTCCTTTTGATAAAAATAGGATGTTGAATAATGTATGTACTGCATTGATGAATAGTCATATTATTCAGTGACAAACTGATTTGAATAGACACACAGGTGTAAATTGCACTAACCATAATAAACTTAGAACATGCAGATTGTTTAAGAGTAGTTATGATATTGAGTTATATTGTAAACTACAATAAACATATTGTCATCTGCGCTATCCAAATTCAGGTGTTGTGTTCCGCCGCTAAGAATAGAAACTGGGCGTTATACTAACATCATGATGCCAGTTGCTGAAAGAGTATGTCCATTTTGTGAAGAGTTCATTGAAACAGAAATGCATGTTTTATTACAATGCCCACAATATAATCAATTTGGTGATGTCATTTATAAGAAAGCTCAATCTGTAGACAAAAGTCTTTATGATATGTCTGATAATGTTAAATTTGTATTCATGTTCTCTCACCCAGACATGGTTAGAATCCTCGCAAATTCCTGCTGTGATATATTAAAAATTAGAAATAATACTTTATATAGTAAAAATTTTAAACAGTAAGTAATAATATTTAGTAATTGCAACAATTTTATTATATGACATACATTTTAAAATGTACAGAAGAAATATTTCACGACGTTTCAACTTTAATTAGGATGTCATTAAATGTCACTTTCGAAAGTACTAACTTACCATTTGGCTATCATTTAAGCAAACGTGACCTTAAGATTTTAACAGCTGTTTACCAACGGTAATGATTAATCTTGAAATTGATTTTATTATGTGTGATATAGTGTTTTAGATGTTTAGTCTCTTACAATTCTTATAGAATGGCAATATACAATTTATTTTATATGATATGGTATATCTGGAATAAATAAATAAATATTGATTAAATCAGGTGTACGATAATTGGCTGCTTGAATATTTATGAACGTGACTGCTTCAGCCTTTTTATAGTTTACAAAAAGAGTTTTGAAAGAAAACTTTCCGGAAGGTTTTATTTCAATATGAAGTCTAAACACAGAATCAACCATTTATTGTTCAATGGGTTCTTAAGAAAAAAGTTATCAAATATTCCGGTCAATCTACCACAGACATTAAATGATACTTTTGAAATTTATAAAAACAAATATATGACACGTGTAGCAATTTTATCGGGCCCAGTGGCTGCTAAATTATTTCAGGATATAAGAAGAGAACAAATAACAGTCGATAAAATAATGTTGACCGCCTTTTGTTGATAATCATAACACTCCTAAGCCGTTTTCTGTCCGATAATGCCACAGTAGAGAATTCTAATAGTGTGAGTAAATTAGCATTGGCCTAAAAGTATTGAAAGCATCAGCTGGATATAGAAGAAGTAGAAATGTATCAAGTCCCACCATGTATACACCTTGTTTTTTCCCTGACAAGATGTGTGAAATGACTGTGACTAATGTTAAAAATAGTGTCCAAAATTGCTGTTGATTTATGTCTATATTGATATGAAAAGAAGAAAAAGAGAGAAACAAACAAACAAACAAACAAACAAAAAACAGCCTCTCTAGGCATAATGGGTTTTAAAAGCTTAATATACAAAATAAGTAAAATCCTTTATCACGTTGATTTATTAGGGATTAAGTCGTTTAGATTCTTCAACGATGTGTGACTGTCATGAAACGTTTAAGGGGTTAAATACACACGGTATATAAGATTGCAAACATTAATTAATATTCAGGATTAACACCTTTAAGGTGTTAAAAACTACATGTACCATCAATTTGTCTTTGGCTTCATGTTTAATTATTGTCCCACATTTTAAAGCAGATTTGGAACCGTTTAACTGAAATATTATATTAAAATAAAACCGTATGCAAAAGACGTCTTCAACATAATGAAAGGATCTTGACTTTAAATGCATGTATACAGTAATTAATTTAGCTTGACAACCAAATGTAAACGTTTAAATTTACTAGACAACTTTTATTTCAAAAATACATTTTTGTGTTTAGAATATTTGAATAGAATACAATCTTCAGTATAAGGGACTTTATATGGGGACAAAATAAAATGTTAATTCGATACCAGCAATTTATTTGTAATATAAACGGACGTACATTGCTCCATTTAGATTGCACATTTCAATCTGAAAAGCCTTCGTGTCATTTCGTAATCATTTTAACGATTTTGTTGCTCGAAACTTTAATAGGATAAATTGAATATGAAAAATGCACTAAGATGTAAGTTGTTTATATGTCAATGTATGTTTTTTTTTGTTTTTTTTTAAGGCAAATCTTGCAAAATTAACGATATTCATTACATATTCCGATGATTGACAAGCAAGCGAACAATGTAATTGTTACTTGTCGGAAAGTTCAAAATGAGATTTTTATTTAAATCTTGCGTGTTTTCTTTTCTTCTTTTCAAGAATAAAAATGGAAATAAGGATCAGTATTTTTTTCTTTGATGAACATAGTTAAAATGTACAGCAAAAATGCTACCCGATGTGTTATTTTATAAAATGTTTTAGAGAGTAAAAAAAAATGTCGTATCAAGAAAAGTGTTTATATATAAATTCTCTTTTATAAAAATTAAGCTTTAATTATCTGAGCTAGAGGTTTCAAAACCAGTTGCCTTATGTTGACAATAAATTGGATGCTTATCTGATAACAATTATATCACATACTCAGATACTACAAGACGTTTAACAAACGCATTTATTCAAACTACATTTTCAAGTTGATGTTTGTGTTTTTTGTGGCCTTTATTTATTTGTTTGTTTGTGTGTTTGTGTTTGTTTGTTTGTTATTTTTATCAATGTTTATTATTTTGTACAGATAAGTTATAATTACATGTGGAAATGTTGTCATAGTGAAACGTTTATATTCGTGGATGTTTTTTCTCAGTACGATTGTTTCAGTGGTTTTGTTATCCAAAGTACAGTGATTAAGCAATTCAATATATATTTAAGAGAGGTTAAAGGATGAGTTTGTATGATAAGTACTCCATAGCGTCCTTTCCTTAATAAATGTTCTAAAAAATATAAAAGCAATTGTTCAGTTATTAATAATTATAAAATGACATGAATAAAAATAAGAACGGTTATTATCCAATTTTATATGCCTATATAATTGAATGCATATGCGAAAATTTCAAGGAGTTTTTACAACATCATGTTAAATAAGATATAAATATTTATCAGGTATCTTGTAGCCAAAAAGAGCTTATGTCAATTAAAAGTACAAACTAAATCAGTCCAGTTTGATTATTTGATTTATATTCTTGATTGCTTATAACGTTGAGCACTGAACTGAAATAGAGAAGGAAAAAAAAACAACAACAAAAAAAAACAAAAAAAACTACGGAATATCGGTTATATTTCACAATCAATTCTTTGGATATAAACTTGATTATTCTATTGTGAACTTTTAGACTGTTTTGAAAGCAAATTATGATTCAGACAAATTGAACGAAAGAATAATGTATATTTGCTTTAACGTTTCTGGAAGACTTTTGTTGACTGATTATTTATAAATGTGTCTGTCTAACAGAATAATAACGTTGATTCGCAAATTGAATGGGTAGATTTAACATTTTTATTATGTTTGATCATATGGTCATATGATACAAAGTCCAATAGCGTTTAGCTGATTCAAAGGGCTATAACAATTGATGATTCATTATAGGAGTAATGTCACTTGATTTTTACGTACGATAAACTGTAAACTTTGTTTAATTTGTATGAATTGTTGCTAAATTGAAAAACTATTGAGTGCAGATTTCCCACGGTTTACGCAATTAGATTTTTTTTTCTATCAAACGGTACTAAACATTTTTTTAAATAATCGAAAACTTAAAACTAGATTTTTAAATATGATATATCAGCTTACAAACATAAATCTTTATTGGTGCCCTCTATGTTATATACCTATGTTGTTTGTTTTGTGAAAGCATCATAGTGACCTATTTCTTTTATATGTTTACATATTTGATTTTCTAATGTGTATTGTATATTATACAAACTGAGTGGTATTGTAATAAAATTGAAATTGAAAAATTTATTGGTATGAATTATCTTCTGCCTTGAATGACATCAGCTACAGTAGGCTGAAACTAATCCGCAAAATGATTACATCATATTTGCCATGATGTAATAGATATTTCTTGAGTGTATAGCATGTTCAAATGAATCACTTGATCATAAAGATAATAAGATTGATTAAAGGAATAATTGTTCTTATTGTTTTCTGTATCC
Organism: Ruditapes philippinarum; assembly: GCF_026571515.1. Classification (NCBI taxonomy): domain Eukaryota; kingdom Metazoa; phylum Mollusca; class Bivalvia; order Venerida; family Veneridae; genus Ruditapes; species Ruditapes philippinarum. Next base: position 56,993 of record NW_026855482.1, on the reverse strand, counting down.
ATTATTGTTGTAAAATTGTAATATTTTGCTTAATGGTGTTTTATCTTATTGCAAAAATAACAATTAAAGAAATGTAACTCATGGGTGGTATCTATGCAAAGTCATCGTGTTATGAAACGCTTCTTAAACCTCACGCTTACAAAGGATAGAAACATTTTTACTGAAAAATAAGCATCAAGATGCATTTATTTTACACATGAGAGTTTCGTCATAACGGAAAAATTATAAATTATTTATGTCCCAAAGGAGAAGTTTTATTGCAAAAATTCTTAATATTTCTACAAGAAAGTTTCAGTATAATAATACTATAATAACTTGTTCTTGACCTGTACAAAACTATAATTATTGATTTTAAGAGCAAAATTAAACAACATGCCATTTGCATTATATGTTTCACATTGCCATATAGGCAGTGAGTAGAAAACAATGTAATGAACCAGCTATGACAATGTTATCCTTACTTATATTGTTCTGAAAGAAAAGTCATGTATAAATTTGTAGTTAATTGAGGTCTTAAACAAGCTATGCTTTATTGTTTAAGTTTACTGAATAAAATGTTAACGTAACTATAAGATAAGAATATACAAAAGAATAATTGTAGTGCGTACTAGATAATCTTAAAAGTAGCACCCCAGTTGTACATATAATCATATCAAAGATACTGTACACATACTTAAGCGTGTTTAAGTGTCTTAAGCTAAAGTTATTAAAATACCCTTATATAAAGACATTTGTAACAATCAAAGTGGCTTTGTGTCCATCCAAATGTTAATGCTGAGTTAAAATTGGTACGTATTTTACATATTACCCACTTGTCTCAAATTTACATTTTACTGCACAAACATTAATGAATAACTGCACACGATGGTTCCTACAACATCGTTTAGAATATATCAGTGGCATTAAACTAATATTGTTTGATAATCACTTACTGGTAGGCCACAACAAAATATTGATAAAATCAAGATTTCCAAGTATATTACTAATTCAGCTTTAAGTCACAAAAAGTAAATACTTAAACGACCCTGATAGCATATTTTTTGTGTATGAGTTTGACGATATTCATGAAAACAACCTAATCTTTTCAAGATTTGTCATACAATTTAGATCACCCATAAAACAACATATCGGGTAACACTTTCGCTGTTTAAAGTTATTAAAACTATAACATAAAACACATTTATGTCCTCTTATATATTTGTACAGGAAGCAAAATATTTCAACTAGATATCTAACCGATTGAACCTTCCGAAAAGTATCAATCACATTGTCGCTAGCTTATCAATCATTGGAATATCTAATGAATAAAATTTACAAGATTTGCATAAAATTTACATAAACTGAAATATAAACAACTTTTCTGTAAGTGCATTTTCATAGTCAATAATCCTATTAAAGGGTTTGCCAACACAATCTCTGAATAAAAATAAGATATGGCAGTAAGGCTATTAAGACTTGAATGTACAAATCTAAAAAGAACAATGAACGTCCGTTTAAATTATAAAGAAATTGTTGTTGATTTCGTTTGCGTATACATTGCACATTTACAATATTTTAAATAGATATTTAATATATACATTTTTGAAAACGCATTTATGAAAAAAATCGTCTAGGAATTAAAAGGTTTAGTTAGTCATCAGGCTTAAATAATTAAATTAACCGTATATTTTAATGACATATTCCTTGTAGGGTATTATTTTAAAACAATATTAAAGTGACACATTCTTTCTGCCAGGTTAAACTGAATTAACAATATTTTTTAAAAACTTGACTGTTATAATGACGATTTACCAACAGTTGATACTGGAAAGTATTTAGCATGACATAGCAATCTGCCAAAACTATCAAACTACTATCCCACTCATTTTACATATTGAACGATACAGGAAAAATCCGTTTGATATTCATATGGATATGTATAGAAATTTCCTTTGGTCACCTAAATTATTTATCATTCATACGAAGTAAATTGTAAAATGTAAAGGAATAATTGTAAATGTAAACCTATTTTGTCTTTCACTTGTTCACTCACTTTATATTATTGGATGCATTATGTCACTTTAAGGTACAACGTCTCCAGAGCATGACCTCTGTATTGGAATATTGGGCAGTAATTCATTATGAAGCCAAGTATATAGGCATTTTGTGTGTGTGTGTGTGGGGGGGGGGGGGGGGGCTTCAAGTGGCTTTAGAATGATAATGCCTAATAACTAAACAATGCTGCATTATATTTACTTTTCGTATTAGAAGCTCCACAAGATTTGTTTCCAGCTTGAGAGAAATATCACTTTTGTGTAATCAGGACCAAAATCGAATACAAAACACTATTTAGCGAAAAGGGGCACATGTAAAGTATTATAAATGCAAATCAACGTTATTTTTTTAAACTCTTCTATTTTAAATGTGTCGTAAATGTGTCGTAAATTTTAAATACTTAAAAATAGATTACTTTAGTTAACTATTAAGTGTTGAACATTGAGTACCGCTCAAGCCGGTGCTAGGGTGCGTGAGGGATGTTGCACATGTTCATTATTTCTCATGTACAGACTCAATCAAACCGAGTCTGCCATTCTCTTGTAATTTTGTTGTGATTAATGCTTCCGAAGGATCACTTTGTTTCCAGATTTTTAGTAATTTATCCGGAAAATCAAATCTACTTAAAATAATTAAATGTAAATTAGTTATACATTTATAAGGAATAATTCAAATATTGACATAATATCCTTAATTATATAATTATACTGAACACGATATGTTAATGGTTAGCGATTTCCATAATCAAATTTCATTATATTATTATATTTATTACATTGTTAGGAATGGGAGGAATTTTATAGAAAGGGAAATTCATCAGAAGAGAAAATAGTGACCCTGTCGGATCGTCTCTGCGTAAGATGGTGTGTATGTGTGTTCGAAGGCCCGATCCGGCCAATAACTTTGTATTGCATCAAGGGATATCGAAATAACTTTGTATAAATAGGCAGGAGTATTGTGTAAGACCTTGACTCGCTCCATTATGAAGGTTACACTTAAAGGTTTGAAAATCATGTCTGGCAATTGACTCTTCATAAATGAACGGATTTTGGCAAAACTCAGCAAAAGTGTTCAATCAGACGATGTATCATGCACAAAACTTTGAATTCTAAATTTAAGGTTACACTTAGACGTAAAGGTCAGCAGTTATAAATTGTTTTCCTGCCCGCAAGTCTGTCATGTATCAAATACATGTATATATCTCTGCACAAATATTTGCCATTACGAGACTGTGTGTTCTGCGCATACTAGACCACAAGATTTAATGCAAATGTATAGCATAAGGAGACGGTGTGTCATGCCAAAAGCATACACCTCTAGTTTCAAGGTCAAGTTCACACTTAAAAGACGACTAATAGCAGTTAGAAATTAATGTCCAGCCCTTCACTCATTTAATGTTTTTCTCGCCACACGCACAAGTCAAAGGTGAGGAGTGAACAAAAATTGGTCAAAATATTGTCCTGCATAAAGCTGTTTTAAAGCCAGTTGCAAAAAAGTATTAAGCATAATAAGACGGTGTGTCACGGGGTAGGCCGAAACGCGACACTTGGTTGTGCATCTAAAGGACACTGGAATAACTTTGCACACATGTTCATCATGATGAAATTTGTGCTCTTGTGAATATAAGGAAACTGGTTTTGTATCACCGGCTATCAATGTTTGACAACCTACAACTATGCTATGTTGACATAACCTCTTTATCAATTTCTTTTCAGCGTCTTAACATATATATATATATATATATATCATTTGTTTTTACATTCCTCCAACAGCTGACTATCTTTTGTAATGCAAATATGAAATTCAAAGCTGAATGGAATATATGTTTAATTAAAAACCTCGGTTAAAGCCTAGGTCACAAATAAGAAAATACCGCCGGGAGGCGTCTGTTTCTCCAAAAAAATCGCAATATCGGCCGGCGTCCGTTCGGCGGCAGTGACTATCGGACGGCAGCAGCTGAAAATTTTGCTCATCGGGCGGGCGCCTTCGAGTTTTAAGTAACTGCGGCCGAACGATAATTTTTGGGGTCACTGAGTATAAATATTTTCGAGCGGACATCGTTCGGTCGCCGGGCGGACATCGTTCGGTCGCCGGGCGGCGACCGCGCGATGATTTTTTTGATCGGGCGATTTTTTGTTCTATCAAAACAGCGTCCAATTTAAAAGGCGTCCGGGCGGACATCGGCCGGGCCACGCCCGGTGCCTGAATAGAGACAAGTAGTCAAACGATTATTGCCCGGTACCCGGACGATTCATGTACATGCACCGGGCGGTCATCGTTTTGTCATCCGGCGACCGGGCTGCTTGTGTTTGTTGTAATTTCAGCTTGAAGAAGTTGTAATTGCCTCAAAAATATATTTGTGAATTTCTTTTGAATACTAGTAAACATGAATTTTTTCTTCAATGTCCATGCGAATGTCTGATTGATTTTCGCCTTCTACGGCCTCGATACTGGTCGTTGGTGACTCGTTGTCAACAACACGGACCAACTCCTTAGCCTTCCCCTTGGCTTTGGCAGCTGACTTCTTTGCTGGCATAATTACAACTAGCTGATTTATCTGGGATGTCATTAAATGTAAAGTCATTGTCGCCCGGCGCCCGCGCGGCAACCGTCCGATTCACTTTTAAATCGCACAGGCTCCGTACGGACATCGGGCGGCGACCGCCTGATCTGTTCAATTCTTTCTGTAAAATCTACTCGGCAAAAATCGCCCGACGACTGTTTCATTCATGACCACGCAAGGTATCAGATTTAAAATCGCCCGGTGTCAACGACAACAAAAAATCTGCCGATTTTATAAAAATCGTTTAATCGGACGGCGCCCGTTTTATTTGTGACCTAGGCATTAGAGTAACCGATATATAATTGTACTTGTATTAAGAAAACAAATTGTAAGAAGTTGATCAATAAAAAAAAATCGTGAATATTTACAGACACAATTTCTGTGGAAATATTGCCTGTACATCTTAACAATTTGGTCTAAATAAATATTATATTAAGATATATAAATATTACAAAGGAACATAAGACTTAGTGTTAAACGTTAACAATGGCCATGATCATATTCGTCAATTGTTGCAGCAAAATCAGAGAGAAACAAGAGAAGAAACAACAAAGCTGATAAAAACCTTTAAATGATTGCTTTAATTTGTCCGGATCATGATAAGGCTCTTGATTTCGTGATTTCGATAACTTCCAATAACTTGCATCTAAATTGATTTTAATTAACTTTTACGAAAATTAATAAAATTACGCAATAAATTTGACTTGAAGCAGTACAAAAATGCTTTCCGTGACTGAGAGAATATCACGATAACATTTTAAGACAATAATGGTATTGACATTTTTTATTTTAGTTTTCTTTCCCTCATGTTTTCATATGATCAAATGTTGGTTTCTGGACACCATATATACTCTTTTGAGATGCTCTCAGTGTTTTCTATACGTACTCAAACAAAATATATAAAGGGAAATATATGTCTTGTTCTGTCTTTGAAATGTTTGTTATTTGAAATAAAAAAAAGTTTCAATGACGCAGGTTATATCTTTATTTGCCATACATTTAGGATGCTTTTATTTGTCTTTCACAGTTTTTACTGTGAAAATATATAACAGTAATAGAATCAGTTAACCTTTTAAACTGTCAGAAGAGATAGATTAAATTTTTCATTGAGATGTAACGGTGGTTATCAGCTGTCGGCGCCGATTTCTATAAAGCAATTTGACTGTGCAATTGTAACCAAACTTTGTTTATTTACTCTTCATAAAATCAGCACGTCTCTTTATTTATTTTGAAAGCTTACTACTTTAATTTAAACTTTATACATAAAATAACATTTACAAACATTTCACACCAACACGTAATAAAGCTTTCTACATTGTACAATCAATTAAATCAAGCAAATCACTTGTTTATACAAATCATATGTTGCTTGCAGATCGAAGGAATTTATATGTGAGAAAACAAAAACAAAGTTGTAAAGCGCTAAACAAATATGTCATGTAAGTAATACTTTATCAGCGGTCAAAAGATTTCAAACAAATTACAGCTTTAGTAAAACATATAGTTTATATACTGACTTGTATAAATTTTTGTCAATTAAATTCAAAAAAGCAAAACTTTTCACAGTTCTTTAACATAAATCTAATCAATTTAATTACTTAATATTTACTTTTCCGATATAATACTCAGTGGATTTATTTATCTAAGTATCAAAAATTTATCAAAGAGACTCATTTAAAAAGAAGATAAAATTATTTATTATTCATTGCAATCAATTTATACAAAATATAACATGTCGAGAACTGTAACTATTAAAATGTATTACAAAGTGAATTGGTATAAAGTTATAAAACGAGTAACATTGATCTTAAAAACAATTCATTTTGATTCAAGAAAACGGTCAATGTGTTGGATATAATTTTGGAGTAACTGTATCAATTGATTAATAAATAGATAGATAAATAAATAAAGAAAGAAAGAAATAAGGAAAGAAAGAAAGAAATAAAGAAAGAAAGAAAGAAAGAAAACAAATCTTCTTCATATGGGTATGGGAAAAAGGTTAGGTCTGGTTCATTCAGTTCTAATGTTGCGTTTTATTTATGTTGTTAAAAAATGATTGCTCATCATCAAGAAATTTAGATATAATTAAAATAAAACAAGTTTCTAAAACATTATTAGCGGATAATCAACAGAGAGAAACGGGCAAATATAGTTCTCATGGATAATAATCCGTTGTTAAAAACATGAAGTATTCAGTATCATTCTATATTTTTAAAGAAAACGTGAACACTATTTGCAATACCTTATGTACTAGTTCATCACGAGAACAAAAACAGTTGAAAAAGGAAAGAAATTAAGATGCGTGTAATTTCTATCCATTTACGTTACTCCTTAATTTAGTTTTACTGATTTATTCTTATCACGAGTCTACAGCTGCAACGTTTTGCTTACATTCTCATTTTTATCATATCCCTATAAAAGTAGATATACTTATTTTATAATGAAATACAATATTGATACACGGATTGGCCCTCAAATCTAATTATGCTTTCATTATTTTTGTTTTTAAAGGCCCGCTATGCATCATAACTGTTTTTATTTGAATTTCTCTAAAGCATTTTAAGTTTCGTGGATTTTACAGAATCCAAATAGTCATTTGCCAATTACCTAAACCATCTTTTTCATCTTTTGCTTTTTGCAGTTATACAGTTATGTACAGTTATAGTGAATAAGTATTTTGTATGTAAGTCAACATACTACTTTATTTACAATTTCCTGATGTTATGACATAATTTCATATTTAGAAATACATTTATCAAGTAATCAGCATCTAACATGCTCTCAAACCATTGTGTTACTGCTATGAAACTCATATTTGTCATTTCTAAAGAATGACAATTGTATTCGTTTTTGAGACATCATGTGCTTTTAATTCAATATATTCTCGACATTGATTCAAGATATTCGAACCTGCTACTTATAATAGCGACCATACTTTGGACTCACATATAAATAACCGACTTACATGCTACGTAACAAGTATACGAAATTCAATGCTTTAAAACAGAAAAGTATGTCCATTAACGGTTTAATGTTTAGACACGTTAATTTGCAACACTTGCATATAGTAGATAATGTCATGTTTGCAGTATATCCAAATGGATACATTGTTGCCCTGTCCTTAGGAACAATGTAGCATCATATTTATTCAAAATTCATAACAAATTATCACGACAATTAACATAATGCATTCTGATATGACATACTCAAAACTTCAAACTTCTATATAGGCTAAATATACCTGAAATTGTTGCATAAATAGAACAGAAAGTATGTCCTAACGATATTAAAACATATATTAAGTGCAATTTATCTATTTAATACACGTGTCACTGTTCAGAACTGTTCACTGGCGCCCACTAGCCGTGACTGAATATAGTTCAGAGTTTAATTCACATTACTTTGTAACTCTTTAAATAGTAAAATAAGTAGACAACTGCAAATTTTATAATTCCTTTTCATATACCAACGTTTCGGCTGTTACTCTTTGAAATTCGAGAACGAATTTCAATATATTAGGGGAGCATGTCACGGTTCACAACTGTTCACTATTTAAGGGAAAGGATGTGTGACCGGATAAATCAGTTGGTAGAGCCGCGGTACGGTATCCCGAGGGTCCCGGGTTCGAGTCCCGGTCAGGCTGCACATTTTCTCTAGTATTTATGGACAAAATTAAATTTACTAAAATACACTTGATTCTTAAAAAAACCTTTATGTGATTTTTGTATTTCATTTTAACGATCATAATGTTCTCCAACACTTTAATTAGATGTATTGAATATGAAATATGCCCTTACGAGGAAGTAATTTATTTTTCAATGTATGAAAATTTTATTCATTAGATACTCTGGTGATTGATAAGGTAGCGACAATGTAATTGATTCATGCCAGTAGGTTCAATCTGTAGGATATATAATTGAATTGTTGTGATTTTGTCTTGACGGAAATATGGGTAAGTGGTGTAGGTTATATTTTTTTTAATAACGTTAATTTCAAAGAACAAAACATGCTATCCGATGTGTTGTTTTGTTTGTTATTTTAACAATATGAGAGATGTAAAAATAAATGTTTTCCAGGAGCAAACATAAAAAAGTTTATACTGCAATGAATGTGTTAATGTTATTAATGTATTTAAGAAGAACTGTGCTCTCTTTTCGTTAATATATTTTAAAAACAATGTAGTGATTTATCAAAAAGTGATGATAAAAACTATTATGGATAAGTAACAAAAACAGTTTACAAAAGACTCTTTTATCAGTTTAAAATTACTGACAATTTATTCCGAATCATATTTTACGGAACCATCGTAGGCCACTGGAGTATGCATACTGTTTATGAAATATACGATTTGGACCAGTAAGTAAATATAAGTTATGACCCGACTTAAATTATGAAGACTTTATCATACAGACTCGGTTTGATTGAGTCTGTTCATGAGGGATAATGAATAAGGGAAACATCTTCCATGGCCCCTAGCACCGGCTTGAGCGGTACTCAAATCTCAACACTTAATAAACTGACATCAGTGATCTCGAAGGACCAGAAACATATAACAACACTGAAGTGAAGTACGGGGCAACTTTTTACAGCTAGCACACAGTACTTGACACCTGCTGTTGTGAAGTATAAAACTCAGGCGAATCATATTATTATGATTATTACATATTGATTGTTTTTTTCATTTCATTTTTTTTTTTTTTTTTTCATTTCTTATTTCTTGCTTTGAGAAATCGCTATTAATCATTTTGTACTGATCTATTATAATTAAACGTTGCAATGATGTCATACTAATTATTCTATATCCGTGTACATGTAAATATATTTAGAAGAAATATCAGGAATTTGTGCAGTAAAACCCTTTAAGATTTGGAAAATTTATAATGTGTCGGTAATATTCAAACACTCATGTGTAAAATTAATGCATCTTAGATGCCCATTTATTTCAGTAAATTGTTTCTTTGTTTTAATCTTTAGTGAATTGATTGAGACGCAATTCAATATAATAGGCTTTAGCAAAGAATTCCGCTTGCATAGACACAACTCGTTTGTAACATTTCTTACATGGTTCTTCTACTAAATAAGATAATACACAACTATGCAGTAGACTACTGACTTTAATTACTTTAATTGCCGATCTCGTATACGTTTATACGTTTTCAACAGATATATTTTTGCGTTTATTCTGTTTTGTTTTTTTTTTTGTTTTTATTTATTGTTTTTTTTTTGTTTAGTTTTCTTTAGGTTTCAGGTTTCTTGTTAGTTTGATTTTGGTTTCGACTTTTAAACATTGCATTTGCAAAAAAAAACAACCAAAAACAACATAATATGACTGTTACACAATTGAAGCATGACCGCCAAAAAAGAAAATGTGTGATTTTCTCTGCGTCCTCTTATATTGAATAGTTGGCAAATAGTGTTTTGTGCTTTTGTATTCATATATACTGGAAGAGAAATCAATTCTATGTGGACACTTCCTCAATAGCTGACAATCTTCTATAATGAAAATAAGAAATTCCTAGATGAATTACGTACAACAGAATATATCAGCTACTTATATAATTGTATTAGGAAAACATTCTTTTTACAAATTAATCAATAAAAACGTGAATATAAAACTGATTCAATTCTATCAAAAGTATATGTCTTAATGTCATAAAATATATCTCCTAAATAAATTTGATATATTTATATCATTCAAAAAGTAATGTCAGTGAAACTTCAAAAATAGCCATGTTCACATGCGTCAATGCAGTGAAACTTCAAAAATAGCCATTGTCAGATGCGTCAATGCTGTAAAAAAAGAAACAAAGGAAAAACTGCTTCATTTGTGCAGATGATAACGATAATGTCCTATAACTTGCATCTGATGAATTTAAATAATCATAAATAAAAACCATTTAATCAATAAACAAAATCCTAACGCAGGGACAATTAAACTTTTTTTACTATGACACAGAAAAACTTCATGTTTTTTTTTTGATAAAGCAATAATAGTAATGATACTATTAATTTACTTTTCATATGATCACATATTGCTTTCTTGACCAACAGTAAAAACTGCTAAATTATTTTAGACACTTTATCAATAAACAACAAGACAAAAAAAATGTAATCAAATTTGTTTTGTATTCGTGGTTTTGTGTTTGTTTCTTATTCATGAAAATGCTCACAACGAAATTATTGTCTTGATACTTAATGTTAAGATCTTGACCCACACTAACCATTTATTGTGGAAACAACAACTGGCAGACAAATTGATATGTTAATGCATCTGAATATAGGATAATCAGAAATGCCATTGTATTTTGCAAGTTTGAATAATGTAAGGGTGTTCCAACTTTGGGACGAACTAATAGTGTTGTATTAGTTGTAGAGGAGTTATTCTGTAGGGCATGCAATTTTACTAAAACAAAAGTGTTTGATTTGCTACAATGTACCTGATCATTTTACTCTGACCAAATATTTTCGACTGTGTTAATTATACAATTTTCATTTTAAAAACTCGTATTAAAATTATCATTAACATATGTTAATGAACATATGCCTTTCATGGACGCATCATAACTTAACAGCTACATTATTATTAGAATTATTAATCTTTTAACTTGAAAGGATGAATTTGGTCAAGAAACAGACTGCCTTTTTTGATGAATTTATGAAACATTCATGTCGGTTGTATTGTGACTGCTTTGTTTTGATTAATATATCTTCTAAAAACTTTTTCCAAAGTCCACTTTTAGTTCTATGATCAAGCACTGTAATTTTTACTATTGTTAAAAAATATGATTTTCAGACGACGGTTTACGAAGAATTTTGCGAAATTTTAAAGCTTGAAAGTCATTATCATATTTTTTTGATTCCATGGACATTTCAATTCACATAAGTGATACATTATTTGGCCCTCGTGACGTTTCATTGTTGTCAAAATAAAGGATAAAGGAAAACGTAAAGAAGTGTGTGATAAGCCCATGTGAGATTAGATTTTTCAACACCGCTATTTTAAGTAACATTTACGATTTTGTTCTATCCGGTTAGTGAGAAACCAAGTTTTTCACTCTTACTATTATGCAAATCTTTCTCCCTTTAAACCATCTTCAATTAATCAATTTCAGTTGCAAGTTCTTTTCTGCAATCAGTATGCGATAAAGTAATGTTAAAGGATAGAAAATGACAATCGTTAAGGTCTTTTACTCATCCATCTTTAAGAAACTTGCCATGTCTTAAAAATTCACGCAAACAAAAATACACCACGGACATATTTGTCTTGTTCTATCTTTGAAATGTTTGTCATTTGAAAATAAATCGTTTAAATGACGCATATGAAACATTTATTTGGCAAACATTAGTCGGATGATGTTTATTTGTCTTTTACACCTTTACAACTCTGAAAATATGTGATACGTATCGAATCAGTTAATTTTTTGCCATGACAGAAGCTATAAGTCAGAAGTATCAGCGCTGATCAGCTGTCGGCGCTGATTTGGAGGAATGACTGTGATCAAACTTTTCTAACATAAGTAACATGATATTAAGATATATGACAACATATCAGATATTGTTTTTTATTTAAACAGCTTATACTACTTCGTTGAAACCAAATAAACAGGCAAATTAGTTGTTTACACACCTTTAATATATTGAAGTATTATTGATTTATACAGACTCATATTAAATTGAAGATTCATAACTTAACAAATTATAAAATGTCAATAAATGTGTCCTTTTTCATAAATTGTGGGTGCTTATAGGTGATTGTTATCTTTTCTTTCTTTTTTTGTCATGATTAAAAATATACTATTTGCGGAAAAATATATTTTTTTTCTATTAGCTGAAAATAATAGTATAAGTTTGAATTATGTGTTATCGTTTCACAGCACTGAGAGGGCTATTAATCATAAAGAACGTTCAATGTCGACACAACTCTTTTTTAAAGTTATAGGCGTACAATCAACGGACTGAAATTAACGAATACAGTTATATAGGAAAACTATCCGTTGCTTAAGATGGGAAGTATCAAATATCTACGATATCTCGAATAATGTTTGATTGACAATTTTTTTTTCATTTGAACCATTGTAAAGTATTAGGTATTCTTTATTTCCCATTTCGCCATGAAGAGGAAGAACAAGAAGAAGAAGAAAAAAGAACAGTCGCAAAAATAGATAACCAAGTAAAATCAAGGTCCAAGAGATATCTATACAAATACCGTGCCTTTAATTTATTTTTGTTAATACAAAATGAAATCATATATACATTATATGTGTTCTGTCATATAAATCATCGGCCCCTATACAATATTATTCTTTCCATAAATGGCTTGATGCATGACAGATTCATTTGCAACACTTGTCTTCAATTGCAGGTTTGCAGTATTAAATCAATGCAAAAATGTATCAGAATATAGTTTCATTTTTGTGAGAATAATGTTAAAGAATATCTATTTAAACTTCATAACTTATCACGAAATGTAACCTGATATAATGTATCACAAATACAAATGTATGAAACTCGAAAAGTACTTTATTGCCAAATATAAGTAATCAATTTGAAACACGATGAAATTATTGAATAAAGAGAACAGAAAGTTGCATTTTATAAGTTTTAAAAGTACTGTAAGATTTATTGTAATTATTTGCTACAAGTACTTTTGGACAAATTAAATTACTATGCGTTTTTAATTAAAGGCAGGCAGGCATGCCAACAAAAATTAACCGACATTGACATAATTCGTAACTGGTCGAGTTTTATTTTGAAATTTTCTAGAGAAAGAACTGAAAACAAAATAAAATGTGAAAAAAATAGTGAAAAACAATAAAATAATTACTGATGCAAAAGAAGTAAAATTAGTGTTAGTAAAATTATCAAACAAGCATTGAGTTGTTCTGACTTTTCTACAATGTGTGACTGTTATGATATATTTTAAGGCGTTAACATACAAAGTAGATACGTTTAAGGTTGTGAGATTATTAATATCAAGCATTATCAGTTAAAATCCGTTTTCAATCATAATTTTGGCTTCCTGGTTAATATCTTCCAATATTTTATATAATATAATATAATTTTGATTTTCTAGACGGCTTCTTTATCATAGTTCATCAATTCATATTAATTTTGTATTCATGTAATTGAAAAGAACACAGTTCTCTGTAAAAGTTTAATATATGGGCACGTAATCGATATAAACAATTTATTTATAGTCTGAACGGACGTACATTGTTTCATTTAGATTGCACATTCAATCTTGAAAGCCTTCGTATAATTTCGTATTTCCTTTTAACGATACTGTTGCTCGACACTTTAATAAAATGTATCGAATATAAATAATGCACTCACAAGGAAGCTTTTTGTATTTCATTGTATGTAAATTTTATGCAAATCCTGTAAATTTAATGCATTAGATATCCCCATAATTGATCAGTTATCGACAATGAATTTGATACTTGTCGGTAAGTTCAATCTGTGATATTTATAATTGATATGTTTTGCTTTCCCCAATGTCAATGATACTATGGGACACAAAGGAAAGGTTTTTACGTTGTATTGATGAAAAGGTTAAACTCAAACACCGGAAATGCTATCCGATGTGTTGTTTAATGGTGATTTTAATATTGTGACAAATGCAGAGAAGATTATACATGTAATAATTCTAGAAGAACACGGGAAAATGTCTATATTGCAACGAATGCGTTAGTGGGATATGTAGAAGGAACACTATTGTACTTTTGCACTGTTGAGATAAGCTGAATTAGTGATATATTTCAAAGGATTTAGTATTTTGTGGTAATTGATAAAAAGGATGTAATGAGAAATATTTAGGATGAATTAAGAAATGCAACCTAAACTGACATTGCCAAACACATATTATGAGTTTAAAGTAACTGATTAAGTGCAAATGAGATTTAAAGTAAACAAATACGACACGTATTTGATTTGTCATTTTTGTGCAGTAAAATATCAAATTTGTAACAGTGATTGCAATATGTAAAATAACTTGTACACCCAGCACTCACGTTTGAATTGGTTACATTTTAGTAACAATAAAGTTTAGACACTTAAACACGCTAAGTATATGTTTTCAGTATGTTCAATATGTATATTTTCTAGGATGTACCACAATTAGTTTCTTACTATTTTAATGTTGTAAATATACTACTTCTTACTTTGTAAGTTTCAACAAATTGCATGTCTTGGTGCAAAGACATACATGTGCATGTACCTAAACCTGTTACTGTCCTTTACACATGTATCATATTGTCTGAAAAATTAAAGTTTACCTATAAATGATTCATTATTGCAACCAATCGTATATCTTACCCTACTACGAATTTCAATGTGTATTAAAATACAAAGTTAGGTTAACATTGTGTTATACAATTCAATTTTTGTTCAAAACTGACTATTGCTATAATGTTATAGTTTGTCATTATAATGTAATAAACTACGCTCGAGAATTATCAATGCATAATAATTATTATTGAAAAGATACCAGAATCAATTACTATAACATACTGGTGAAATGCGTAAAGAAATTTAACGCTCCATTTATCCAATTAAATATATTGAATTTATCCTAATTTATTTATTTTAAACTTGTTGTCTGGTAATGCTTGACCTCCTTTTACTGATTTTTTTATATTCCTGCAATAATGTAATGGTTAAGAAATGAGGTATGTTTTTCTCGATTAGAACAACAATATTACAGTAACTGTACTTAAACGTGATAATTCAGATAAATCCAATATGTATTACTTAATCATTAAAACGAGGTTTTAATCATCGTCACACCAAATCAACAAACATCTTTTAAACGCTATGTTTGTTTTGTGTATAAAGTTTCATTTAGTCCAATCAATCTACTTAAACTTGCTTTTTCTCTCGGAATGATAACGGCTATTCTGACATAAGTTTTATGAAATCTATGTACTTATGTCATTTACTGAAACGATTGCTTTGAACATTTTGAATCACATCACGAGAATTGATTGAAATAAAACAAAATTAAAAAAAAGGTTTATGTAAGAAAACCTGAGCTGGAGGGATTGTTTTATAAAATATAGAATGATGTATTAAAACATCTGTTGCTTTATCTTACCAACACGCTGACAGCCTCTTGATAATAGTCATATCAGGTACCACAAGACTTATATAACACTATTAATTATATATACATGTATATTAGTCTTATTTTTGTTAAAAAAATCAATGTTTACAATTCGTGCATTTTCATCATGATAATTTTAAAGTTGATATCATACAGAAATCTTAACATCTATGTTACTTAACTCGGAAGAAATGCAAAACGTTTGTGCAATAACAACTTTCTTTTGAGTTTGCAATATTTTTGATGCACATTTTGTTTATTAAAATGTTAGTAATTAGTAATCATTTAGTGCATAGTTTAAGAAGCCGTTCAATAAATATTGATGGTACTTACGATCATTTTGCTTCTATAGACACCACTCGTAAGTACCTTTTCTTGTATAGTTCTTCTGAATAAGATGAAATACAACATTATGAAGCAGATACTTAAATAAAGGATACAGAATAAGTTTCATTATTTTATTATTTATTCATATTCTAAAATGTATTATATATGACCAAATCATTCGTTTGCACACGTAAAACGTTAAAGAAATATTAACAACATGTCAAATAAGAAACAATAATTTAGCAGATTACTTTCTGTCCAATGTAGGTGATGTCATTCAAAATAAAAGGAATTAATATCAGAAGAAGTTCAGAATATTCTTCCTAAAAATCAATTAAATATTATCCCAAATAGGCAAACGTTTATTAGCATAGTCTCATGAATCAGCGGAACACAATTCGACAGCGCAAATGCTGATCAAACAACCCGACGGTTTCAATATGTATTATAAAAATATTTAACTATGTTTTCCCCATCAATTGCGAATGAACGTTATCTGTTAAGTGGACTCATTTACAATTAATCAATCAACAAAAGTATTCCTAAAACGTTATCGCTAATATACATTCTTCTTTTGCCTAATTTGTCTGGACCATAATTTGCTTTCCAAACAGTCTGAAGTTTTCCGATGAGATTGTTTGTATACTTACACCCATAATGATGGCATTATTTACAAGTTAAAATTTTCCTTTTCAAACAAGTGTCAATATCTTTTTTTATTATGATAAACCAGGGTTTATAGGAAATGATAAGAACAAGTATGGAATGGCACTAACGTGTCACATTAAAGGTTCCTTGATGACCGCAATATGAACATATCTGCTGATGTTTCAAAATTCTAAATTTACCACTTCATGTAAAAAATCTATGCGTTAATTGTTACATATATTCTTTTAATATTTTGTTACATATGTTCTTTTAATATTCCAGGCAATATGTAACAGTTAACATTTTTTAAGAACTGTACTAATACTCCCAACTCAGAATGTGTCTCTCCTTGTGGCTGAGGGGTTGCCTTTCATCGTTGAGACATCAATATTGCACCCAACGTTTAGCCCTGCGTGTCGTGAACTAATGCAATTTAAAGGGTTTGAATCTCTTGGTATATGCATCTCTTAGTTCCAGGAGGTTAAGTGATTTTTTAACGCTGTAGCTGCTTAAAGTTTGTACCACACAATATTTTCAAAAAAATAGTTTTCCTGTTTCCGAGCCATATGACCTTATTTGTGTTGTTGCGTCGTAAAACCAAACAAACCCGGAAATATAAAAAATGGTTTATTAAGATTGCGTTTGCATTTTTTTTTTAAATCTCCTTGTGTGGAAATAATGCATGAAGAGGAGTTGTATGATTATGATTTATTGTTTTTCATCATGCTATAATTTTGCGCAAACAACGAATGATGTTAAAGATCTTCATCTGTAGCAGAAATATACAAACAATAAGCAATAAGTGCGTCTTGAAAAATTGGAATGTCTTTCGTTATAGGCAGATGAAAACAATCATGGAAAAAGATGCATTATCCGATGTTTGTTCATGTAATAAGCACATCATCAAAAGTAAATTAGTTGATATAAGGAATTATATCCTACATTAAAAATCCTTTATAAAACAGAAGTAGCAGAGGCAATGATTTAATTCTCATTTAATACAAAACAATTATATATAAGCAAGTGAATATAAAGATTTGTGTGCAATCATCAAACGTGCTAATGTCTGCTGTATAACATTATTAATTAATTCTTGCTGCATTTGGCAAAATAGAATATGTGAAAATAATTGCTTTGCTTGTTTTAATTGTACGCAGTAAAATACGCTTTCAAAATGAGATCGTTTAATTATTTGTTTTTATTACATGCTTTTCGGTGGTTTATAGAAATATATCAGTGATTTAAAACTGGTAATTTCACTGTTTGAAACTTTGATAATTTCACTGTTTTGAATTTAAGCCCCTTATGTTGTTTCAGTGAAATACCAGCGTGCACAGTACTGGGTACCAACTTAATAACGTGACGTCGAAAATGACGTCACGTTGTATTATTATTTGGCGCGCCTTTCATTCAGCATTAGGTTTAATGTCTTTTTAAAACATTTCTTTGCATGTAATAAAAAGAAAATGTGTTTAGTTCAGTGTAAGATCGGAATATATTTCACCTTGTGAACACCAAAAGATCATATTTCACTCGTGGCTGCGCCACTCGTGAAATATACCTTTTGGTGCTCACTGTATTGATTATGTCTAGAATGTTATTGGGAACATGTTGCATTAATGAAGCACTATATCATTTAACACTCTCATTAGTGTTCCGTATATGTGCTTATAATAAATAATGGTGAATAAAATAAAATAATACAAAAACTGCTGTAGAAAAAAAATAGAAGGACGATACCAAACTTATACCAGTAACACAACAAATTGTCTGTTGATGCCGACAGAGGGCGATTAAGACCTGTGGTAATGTTGCCATTATGGCCATTTTCATGCAATTATCGCGTATTGGTGAACACGTTTGCTTTCAAACTGGCAACTTAAACAATGTTGGTTTGTTTAACAAAGCTGATGAACTGTTAGTGTTCTTATGATAACTTGTAAGGAGTTCTTGCGATTGCTGTCAAGAAGTTCGTTGGAAAACTTGGTAATGGCAATTTTCGTCTTTAAAATGTGAGTTTAAGTTACTAAATTAGACTTGAATGATTCAGCTTGCCTTGGCATCTGTAATAAGTTGTCACTTCAGTGCTGTTTTATTTTCTGTTCCTTCGGGCACTATGAAGTGTGGGGAATTAAGTACCGCTCAAGTCTTTGCTAGGATGCCTGAGGGATGTTGCACTTAATCAGTATCTCTCATATACAGACTCCACCAAACTGAATCTGCAATTTTCATGAAATTTTGTTGTGATTAATGCTTTCAAGGGATCACTTTGTTTCCAGATTTTACAAATTTTATCATGTGACAAAAACTAATAAATAGGCCAATTTTCATTGCTTCTTGCTTAAAATCTGGTCGTTTTAGGTAAAATTTCCAAATTGTTTGCCAATTGTACACGTAATTTCCTGTTCATTTCTGGACGTCATCCTTGCCAAAGTATTTACCTAATTATAATGCAAATTTGCAAACATATAGCCCCGGCTAACAAATTTATACCTGTTTTCTTCAAATGCCTAGGAGATTTTGTGATAACTCTGAAGATGTTCTAGAGTTTTTGTGATAACTTTTCTCGCTGTCGGTGTGTTTTTCGCCCTAAATCATGGTACATTTTAACGTTTTTTTTTGGTTATTCAATAAGATTGAAAATTATTATGAAATGTAGTACGCTAATCCTTTTCACACACATTTGCAACTCTGTTAATATTGTTTAAATGATTTTTATAAAGTGCTCTCTAAAACGTATAAATTTACGTACGTGTTTTCCAATGGAAACGCGGTTTTAGCCGAACACAACAGAAATTTATTTAAGACTTAGCATACAACTCATCGTCATAATAATGTATCCAGTCATACAAATTATACATAATAAAATGCTACATTGAATTGTTTGGTTTTATTAACCTGTCAATTCCATACTAATTACACGGTCAATGCACACAATATATTAATTTTCGAAAGATTTTCGGTAATTTCCGTGAGATGTACTCAGTGAGATTTGATTAAATATAATTTGTGCCTATGGAGCAATTATACTGTGCGGTATAGCGAAATAGGGTAAGCTACAGGTTTATGATTTCTAAGTCTCCTACGTGTTGTGAGATCGAGAGCGCGTACCTCCAATGTTTTTTTCTTCTTCTTCTTATAACTATTTCAAACATTATCGGAACTATAATTGCTTGTTATGTTGTTCGTTTTGATTTAATATGTTTAGCAATTAAACTCCTTTTAAATAACATGCTTTCACAATTAAAATTTATAATGAATTCGGATTAAAATTAGAAATGTCGTTTCAATGGCGTTAAACACAATACGAATTGAGACAATATTTCTTAGTTGATTCATATATGTCTAAACAATATTGGAAGCACTCGGCCATTTTCATGAAAATATACTGCAAAAATAAAAAAAAGAGTAGGCCTTAAAACAACGGCAAAAGTAGGGATCGAACTGCAGACCCCCAGTATATTAGACAATTACTCTACCGTCTGTGCTATCGCGGATTTGACAAGGCCTATGCATTAAGCTGGTGTGACTTTTCAAAAAAATAATTTTTTACTCCATATTAATTCTCGTAAACTACACGGACAGGACCGAAGTGAAATCGAATATTTAAATGAGTGCTATAATGTATTCAAAGTTGACAGGTAAATAAAATCAGACTATAACAATACTATAAAAAATAACAATTGTGACTTTTTTCTTCTCCCCTTTTTTGTTTGGTTTAACGTCGCACCATTACAGTGTCATATGGTAATATTCCAGCTTTACTGCCGAGGAAATACCTCAGGTGTCCTCTGTACTTTATGTCAAGCACAAATCTGTACCGACGCACCGAAAGCTTGCTGGATAGCTTTCTCACGTGTAGAATCCGACTATTCTACCTCTGCTTAAACCTACAGCGGTGACAGTTTTCAACTCAATACCGGAACAACTCAGCCACGGACGCCCCCCCCCCAACACTGGTCTGAGAAAGCATATTAACAAAGTTCAAACAGAAGCAGACTTAATAAGATACATTAGAATTCGTTCATACTAGGTTATTTAAATAAATTTGACTTGAATGAATCTTAGGTATTCACTAACTAAAAATATGTTTCACGACCCTGATATAGACAAGCAAAATAACGTAACTATGTTAAATGGTGTCGCTGTTAACACATTGCCACATGAATTCAATTTTTATACAATGTAATTACTTTGATGATCAACAAAATTTGATATGTCTTTGTTTGTGAAATTCCCAATATTGATTATATCGTTTACGAATTTAAAACAATGTATTAAATGTCAATGCAATGACATAAGGATAACACAATTTGCACAGCATTACATTTTCAAATGAATGTACCCTGCTAGTAAGGTTTTGAACGTGGGCAAGCAAAAAGCTAAACATCTGCTGCAATGGTAATTATTTGAATTTTGAATAGTTAACGAATGAAAGAAATATGTGTGTTTATATCCTTAACAACAAATGGGGCATGAGAGTAACATTTTATTCTGTTCATTACAATATTCATGTTAGCTGAATAACAGAGACAGCATTTGCTACATCTGTTTATTTTCATTAACATCATCCATCATCCGAATTTGAAAACAATATATTTTTCCTGTTTTTTCTTTTTTTCAGCCGCTGCAGCAACGTTTTAAGACATTGAACTTTGAAATTCAAATTTCATCGTATTGAAACACAACTCTGAAAGATAGAATGACTTTAGTAGAAACTGCATCGATCATTCAGCTTTAATATAAGTGATACGCTGAATAATTCTATTTAATATATTGCTTTTGACGTTATTGATATATCTAAGAAAATTTGACTGGACATGTTTCCTGGGACTTTCTTTCTGCATAACATTTAACAAATTGGTGATGGCATCCACGTCATCACATGCCAATGATACAGCAATTTAACTGACTGTCTAATTTAACTATCTAGAGTATGTAAATGATCTTTCAAGTTTGAGTAAAACTGTCGAATTACAAATATTTTTTTTATGTCAAGAGTACCCGGAACAAACGCCATAGATCACGATCAAGTTTCCATGTTGAAACAATACATGAATTAAATACAACAAAACTCATTGTAAATGATTTTTTTCAAAGCTTGTAAAATGTTGAAATGTAATGATATCGCTTTAACATGCTTTGCTTCTTTATCTGTTGAAGTAAACAAGGTTAAGTCTTTTTGTAATGTTTTACGCAATATGTTTCTTCCAAAATCGCAAAAAAATTGCAAAGTCTGCATATCCCCGCCACTTTTGCATATTAACAGGAATGCTTTATCTTTTCTAACAATGCAATTGGTTAAATGTCTATACCAAATTGTTATTCTTATCACACATTTTCAGAATAATAGTTCAAACATTCTTTATTTGAAAGAGAAAATTCAAAAACAGTATAAATAAAAGTTATCACTCAGTCAATGTATCAAATGCGTTTCAAATGTAAATCAGGAAGACAGAATTAGACAGATATTTCCTTGACAAATATTTATATGAGTTGGGGATGCAGACAGAACTCAGCGGAATGTAATACAAATATCAGCCATGGGCGACCTGTAAAGACATATTAAGCTTCAGAAATAAATTCAAGGCAAACTTTCATTACAATCTTTTTTTTTTAAATTAAAATTATGATTTTGTTCTAATGCTTTTACATTATACTTGCAATATGATTAGTCATGTAAGTAGCCAAATGTTAACAAGTTGTTTTTTTACATCCTCTGGAAATGCTCTAATACCAAAATGTAAAAGAAGCAACCGACGACTCAGCTGTATGGAAAACGAATAACCTTTTGCTAACTCTGACGCGACATCAACAATAAAAATGTTTTGGATATGAGAATTATAACGTTTATAGCGACAATTCGTGCAAAAAGTAACGCAGAATAGCGAAATAAATGGCGGGTACCTGGAAGGATAAGTAATCTGACAACAATTTTTTTTCACGTAACCAAACTGAAAAAGGGAATTTTTGAATTGACTACCATTTTGAGTGTGATTTTGTGTTTTTGTCGATTCTTATAAGTGCAATGCATAGTATACCGTATAATATAATTTTTAATGTTTAGTATGCAAATTGCATTTACTTAACTTCTGGAGACATGGAAAATTAAAAATCGAAGTAACGCGGAAATTTCTTTTTTCATATATGGTATTTTTTTCAATTGTACGAAGTGAAATAAATATGATCAAATTGAAATATACAGTGAGAAAATTACATGTATTTCCAAAAAAAAAAAAAAAAAAAAAAAAACATTTAAAAACATATTTAACCATAACTATTGCTTTACTAAAGGTGTTGTTCTGAACACAAAAATATACATATACATAAACACAAACAAAATACCGACGCTTAATATTCAATATTGAAATATCAGCTTGGTTGAACTGACTTGTCTAAATCATTATAGATTAAAACATGCACAGTTACTTCTTTTTTGGTATAGATAGGCCATGTAAAAAAACAAAGCGATGCCTTGCAATGTACATGTAAAATTTACAATAATTTAGAGCATTAAATATCATTCTTCCCTTTATGTAGAAAATAACGCAACAATTCAGTATACCTCACTTATTGAACTTAGATTACTATCATTACAATAACATTTTCGCCACCTTATCAATCATTTGAATGTCTAATAAATAGATTTTACAGAACAACTATGTAACACTTATTACGTGCACCGCGAACTAAACAATTCATTGAAAAATGATAATAAGATCCCATTGAAGTATTGAGCTAAATTATTAATGACACTGAAGCTTTTAGAACAGAAATGTGTGTGTAAATTAAATGCAACATTGTAAGTGGTGTAAAAACATAAACTGTTGCGTGTCATATATTTGTTGATGTTTTGTTTTAAATTATTACATAGAAACTTTTCTTATACTTCAACAAATTTGCGAAACAAACTTAGTATACATGCAGTGTGCTTAAAAGTAAGTTTGCTGTATGATATTTTATTTTTAAGTGACATTTTCAAAATTGCAAAAGCACCACTATGTTTATATGTTGCCTAATAGATTTGTTGCTTGAACCGTCATTATTTTTTTTTATTTTTGAAATAAAATGATGCAATCTTTCCCCATCAATTATAACATAGTCTATTGAGTAAAATGTGTCCCATTTCGTAATAATTTTTTTGTTAGTTTTATTTTGTTTTTATTTATCTGTTTTTCAGTTATGAATTATACTAGCGCATTTATATGATATGATTATATTCCGTGCATTTTTTTGATGACGTGTTATTTACTCTTATGCTATATTCAGCTAAATGACACTCTGAATGAACATGCTATTGTCAGTTGTTGGATTGATTTGAGACTGTTGTTATTTCTAAGATACTACAAACGTGACACTGGCGTCTGCATAGACGAAATTTAAACTAACACGAGTTATGCATTGACAGCTTATGGATAATGCATACTATTAAGGTGTAAGCTGAACTTGAAATTGGAAGTACAAACAATGGTGGCAATGATGAAGCAGCAGCGACAAAAACAATAGAATACCAAGTTCACATATTACAGAATATAAAACATTTTCTGAATACAAAATAAATAAAAAGATGTGTCGGTGCAACACATCTTGACGTAGAATTATGTTGCATTAGTAAAATGTTATTACTTCATGCATCATGTTATTGCTTCACAACTTGCTAAAACGATAAGTTTTAGAGTAGGTACTGTCCTTTGTATGACTGTCCTGAAAACATATATACGATACATTTTCTTTTATTCAGAATTATGTCGCATTAGTGGATATTCCATGGTATCTGTTATACGACATAGTCTGAAAATTATACTATTAAATTTATAATATAGACTTTTATACTAGTGGTTGACAAATAATTGTGCTATATGGATTATTTGAATGCATTTAAATTCGAGCATGAATATATAAACTAATATGAATATGGCAAAATGTAAAAATTATATTGAATATTTTCTCAACATGTAGACAAGGATGGGCATAATGCCACTATAAACATACTTAAAATAATACCCAACTCAGACCTATTATTCCAATGATCCATAAAGATAAATAATTAAATATAATTGTTTTGGCAGTGCATATTTACATTATAATAATATATCTATATTTCATGTGAGAATTTCTAAAACGTTATCAGTTTTGTTCTGCCATTATGTATGATATTTGATACACCATACACATGTTTATCTTGTTACTTTAGAAAATAATGTTTTTAAGTATTAAGCTTATTGATAATATTTCATTTCTTTCGCATGGGGCGGTATATGTGTTAAAATCCAAATATAACAACGTATATAACTACACCACTGCACCATAGCAGAGACAAATCTGTTTCATTAAAATATTTTTGTTGGTCTTATATTAACACACCCGATGAAAGTTATTCCATCTACTTTAATGAAATGCAATTTATAATGATTATATCGCTATTGTGCATTCGACATTGTTGTGAAAGGCACATGCTGTGTTGGGCCCATGTGATAGTGAACGTTATTTAAATAATGAGATGAGGTCTTAATTGAAAAGCGTGTGCACTCTGGATATTCTAAGTACAAACTATAAATTTGCATAAGCATCAATAACTTCAATACATTAATCAAAATTTCTTACAGTATACACTGAGTTATCTAAAAATTATCAAAATATTTTACTTTTTAAATGTATATTTCAAGCCACTATCCGATATTGCTTATACTAACTTAATTCGATTCTAGAACCACTCAGCAGATTTTTAATCGAACTGAATGTCAAGTATTCAGATGAAGTCAAATAGATTCATGCTATTCAATGTTGTGATAGTTGACATTTTTACTTTTTTTATTACGAACTTCTTAGTCTGAAGTATGGTGGCTGATTTGTGCCATTTCATGTTTTGCCCCGCCTTCCCCGCCCCGAGAAGTCGAGAAAAAACAAGTTAAAATGAAGAGGGCTTGGAACGAAACCATGATCATAAGCGTGGGGGCAAAAATTCGAGATGTAATTTTAATACGGCGGGGTCGGGAATCGAAATATAAAATGTACAGGGCGTAATTTAACATGCTGTTGTTCGCGCCCTACGCAAACTTATTTGTTCGTGTTATGTGAATGAATAATTGAATATGGACAACTGATTTCCTTAACATTGTTACAAATTGTTTATTTCTAATCTATTTAATATAATAACATTGATAACCATACAAAATTAAGTTAAACATATGGTATTTTACTTTACCATAAACTATATATGGCTTTCGTATCAACTTTCGATGTATTTGATACATATATATAGAAAACGCTTTTAGTTAAAACCAATAATGATGTATATACCTATTTTGAATACTGAAGAGGTATGTGTGAGACCTTATTTCAGTATACGAGTATATCCTTGACTTTCGTCACCTTTAAGTTACAAACTGAGCTACTTTATAAAATAACTCGAATGTAAATTATATGTTGTTTTAAAATATACAAACATGGTTTTACTTTTAAAAAAAAGGTTGCAAATCTCACGTCGACATTTCATTAGATATATAGAAAAATAATTTTGTTAATATTTATTATTTTGGTCGAGATTTTTTGGCAAGAAAGCACTATAATAATGTGATTCATGAATCAAATTTTAGCCAACTGGTTTGTCTTGAATAGTCATTTGATTTTTATAGCCTAGCACAATCTTGTAAAATGAAAACAAGCTTTTCATCTTCCTTACGTTAACAAATAGAAGAAAAAACGCATTCCACTGTGATATTAGATAAAGAAGAAGTATTTGAAATAATTGTAATGTCACGTTTTCCTTTACAGTTACATTTTGTTTTAATTTTTGCTCACATTGGTAAAATAATGTGCATCACACATCTTTTCAACAAATTCAAAAAACAATAGTCATTTATTTCATTTCCCCACAATTAAATCGGTCGGTCAACGTAAACTCTTTCCATTTTGTGATATTTTTTTAGATAGATTACCATACATCATTTGAAAATTCATAAAATATTTATAACAGAGGGTGATTGATATCCTGAGAAATGTAAAGTTTAAAAGTTTAAAAGACATATCAGAGCACGCTATGATTAAACTTTTCAAAATTATAGTTTGCTATTCATATTGTGCCAGATTTAAGACAGTTGCTTGATTAATCAGGACAAGTATCAAACGTTGAAACTGGCAAGTCTTTCTTAAATGTAATTTTGTTAGTTATTTTTCATTTCCGTCCAAGAAAAAAAATCTGGACTGAAATAATTATTTAGACGAGAATGTAAAATGTGTCACAACTGTATCCTGATTAACATTTAAAAAAATTAAAAGGAAAAAAAAAACAACAATACCAACAACAACGATAAAGATAAAGGCGGTAATAAAGAAACGAATAATACAACAGAAATAAGGTTCTGTGTCCTGTCCTTGACAGATAAAGAATTGTTTCTGTAGTAATGTAAATGATTGATGTTTAATAACACTTCAATGCTATCGTTTTTAATTACAAAAGTAAACACTGATGCAAAATGAGATAATTTTCATTTTGTTCTTGCATGCAATCTCATAATTAAATGTGGTTATGGAATTGGCAAACTACAGAACAGATTCAATGTCAACCTCCAACTAAATATTGATGTTGATAGATATTTTATAAATTTAAGTATTGGTAGAGAAACCTGTACCATGTAATATAGTACATAATTAACTTAATTCATGCCATCAACAATGTTTTATCTAGTACATTCATTTGTTTACGATTTCTGTTACTGTTGTTTAATCCATAAATAACATACTTCAAGCCGATGAATAACAAATGAACTTACTGATTCATTTCAAGTACAGTTGAATGCGCCAACTGTTAAAACATATGACGAAATGTTACTTGCAATTATGCAGCTAAATATCACGGATAAAAAATTTCATTATATACGTCTGGTTTACCATATCACTTTTTCACAAAGATTTGAGAATAATGACTTAAATTAATCAGATATTCGGGTCTTGATGATTATTGTAATGTGCCATGTAGACTTATGATTTATTAGTGCTTCTTTGATTCAATTTGGCGAATGCCGACTATTATGACCAAAAGGGAACACAAATGAATGAAACGTTTCATAAAATCTTATTCAAAAGCCAATCACTCTGTGATATATCCAACAATGTTTGGCAAACAAGTTGATACAATAAGTTGTAAATTGGTATAAAACTGGCGTAGATATAAGCAGGAAAATAATTCTTGAAACCATACATTTTACTTCTGTATCAATGCTTGGTTCGAAAAATAAGAAATACAAGCTGGTATGCATCATTTATCCCTTAAAAATGCAATGTGTTCATAAAAATAATAAATAGATAATAAAGGTCATTTTAGACAATTACTATCTTCTCACTGTCCCAAGTTCTAAAGCTATTTACAGTTGATACTAATCAGTTTATATTCGTATTTTATGTTAAATTAATTATGTGATGAGTTTACAAAAAAGATTTTTTGTGATTGATAAATATTTAATTCATATTTTCAAGTGGCACTGTACATTGACATAAAATTTGTAGACAAGTAGAACTGTGTTTGTTACTATTTTGTACTCATTAATGAAATGGGTCGTAATGTGGCAATGGGTATTTTATACACTTTGTAATAAATTTTCTCGAATTAAATAATGCTAGTTTCGAAAGTGATATGGTGTGTTGTCGTTTAAGCAATATCAATTCCTTAAGTTCATATCGTCATTTGTTACGCTGCACCAATTTAGTTTTACGATGAAAAACAAAATACAAATAACAACTATAATAAATACGTTTTCGAGCATGAAATTGAATTCAGGAGATAAAGTTTGTAACTTTGTAATAATGTTATTCCCACGAGTCGTGGAACAATAATAACCTTAATGGAATTACTGACAGAAATCATTGTCATCTCACATTTGTTGAGAATGTAGAGATTGCTTAATTTTCGTTTAAAATTGTTTTTGTGTTCTCATACTATTCACATCCAGTCATCAAGGAAATAGTATGATGTTAATGACTAACACTAGCCTACAGATTTGCTTTGAAATTCATGAAATAACACAATATGCGTTCTTCCAATAATGTTTGCTTGTCATTGATAGTTGATTTCATAAGAATTAAATTCAATATAGTGTTAACTATTTATTTACATTATTTGGGTAATTTTGTTTGTACATACAACTTACATCATTAACGCTGCTGTTACAAAATCAAACATTACATTAGTTTAAATTTTCCGTAATTTTACTAATAAGTACATTCCGTTTTCTTATAGATGTATTTATTCAATTTGCTTTGTAATCATCCCCATACTATCGTAAATTTTATTGGAGACAAACAAACTATTTTTTGTAAGCTGTCTTTTTCGTATAATTTAATGTTCCTTAAGGTTTAATTGTGTTAACTAGTCTCCGGTAAACAAAATTATAATAACAACTATTATAGAAGTTTACAGGATCGCTCGTTATGATTCCCTTAATTCCCATAATTATATAGGATATTTGTCTTTTTCATCTTTCATTTGATTTTGATCCTTAGATTCTGTAAAGTATAAAAAACTAAAAGACTAAAACTGGTTTTGGTTTGCAGTTTAGCTCGCAAATAGAAACGTATTGGGATCAGTCAGTCATCGTAAACTATTTCCGTTTTGTGATTTTCTTTGGAAAGATTCCCGCAAATCATTTGAAAATTCATAAAGTATCTTTGACATTGATATCCTGAGGAATGTGAAGTTTATAAGAGCACGCTATGATTAAACTTTTCAAAATTGTATTTTGCTATTCATATTGTGCCAGATTGAAGTCAGTTGCTTGATTAATTAGGACAGGTATCAAATGTTGAAACTGGCAAATCTTTTTAAATGTAATTTTGGTAGTTATTTTTCATTTTCGTCCAAGAAAGAAATCTAGACTGAAATTAATTATTTAGACGAGAATGTAAAATGTGTCACAACGGTATCCTGATTAAAATTTAAAAAAAAAAAAGGAAAAACCAACAATAGGAACAACAACGACAAAGAAAAAGGCGGTGATAAAGAAACAAATAATACAACAAAAAATAGGTTCTGTGTCCTGTTCTTGACAGATATAACAGATATAAAACTGTTTATGTAGTTACTAAATGATTGTGTTTAATAACAGTTCAATGATTTTTTTTCAATCCCAAAAGTAAACACTGATGCAAAAAAGGGAAAAATTTTCATTTTGTTCTTGCATGCAATCTCATAATTAAATATGGTTTTGAAATTGGCAAACTGAAGTACAGATTTCATGTCAACCTACAACTAAATATTGATGTTGATAGATATTTTTTTATAAACTTAAGTATTGGAAGAGAAACCTGTACTATGTAATATAGTACATAATTAACCAAATACATGTCATCAACAATGTTTTATCTAGTACATCCATTTGTTTACGATTTCTCTTACTGTTGTTTAATCCATAACTAACATACTGCAGGCCGATGAATAACAAATGAACTTACTGATTCATTTCAAGTACAGTGGAATGTGCCAACTGATAAAACATCTGACGAAATTTTACTTACAATTATGCAGCTAAATATCACGGATAAAAATTTCATTATATACGTCTGGTTTACCACATCAATTTTTCACTAAGATTTGAAAAATATGACTTAGATTAATCAGATATTCGGGTCTTGATGATTATTGTAATGTGCCCTGTAGACTTATGATTTATTAGTGCTTCTTTGATTCAATTTGGCTATTGCCGTCTTTTATGACCAATAGGGAACGCAAATGAATGAAACGTTTCATAAAATCTTATTCAAGAGTCAATCACTCTGTGATATATCCAAAAATGTTTGGCAAACAAAGTGATACAATAGGATGTAGATTGGTATAAAACTGGCGTAGATATAAGCAGGAAAATAATTCTTGAAACCGTACATTTTACTTGTGTATCAATGCTTGGTTCAAAATAAGCAATATAAGCAAAATATTATTAAGTAATACGTATATACACTTGATGCATACATGTGTATTCATAATAATAATAAATAGATAATAAAGGTCGTTTTTGCCAATTAATATTTTCTCACTGTCCCAAGTTATAATGCTATTTACAGTTGTTACTAACCAGTTTATTCGTATTTCATGTTAAATTATCTATGTGATGAGTTTACAGAAAGTATTGTGATTGATAAATATTTAATTCATATTTTCCAGTGGCAATGTACATAGACATAGAACTTGTAGATAAGTAGAAATGCGTGTACTTATTAATGAATGCAAACATTCACAGACATTGTTGATATTAATGCACGGCATATTGATATGGGTCGTAATGTGGCAATGGGTATTTTATACACTTTGTAATAAATCTCCTCGAATTAAATAATTGGATTTACGAAAATGGTATGGTGTGTTTTCGTATAAGCAATATAAATTCCTTAAGTTCATATCGTCATTTGTTACGGTGCACTAATTTAGTTTTACGAAAAAAAAAACAGCACAAATAACAACCATAATAAATAAGCTTTCGAGCATGACATTGAATATAAGAGATAAAGTGTGTAACTTTGAAATAATGTTATTCCCACGAGTCGTGGAATATTGAATTACTGAGAGAAATCATTGTCAACTCACATTCATTGAGAATGTAGAGATTGCTTAGCTTTCGTTTAAAATTGTTTTTATGTTCTAATACTATTCACACCCGGTTATCAAGAAAATAGTATATAAATGATTAACACTAGCCTACAAATTTGCTTTTAAATTCATTTAATAACACAATATGAGTTTTTCCAATAATTTTTATCTGTCATTAATAGTACACTTGATGCGGAATTAAATTCAATATCTAGTGTTAACTATTTATTTACATTATTTGTGTAATTCCGTGTGTACATACAACTTACATCATTAACACTGCTGTTACAAAATCAAACATTACATTAGTTTAAAGTTTCAGAAATGTTACTTAAAATAACACTTTTTTTCTTATAGATGTGTTAATTCAATTGCTTTGTAATCATCCTCATACTATCTCAAAGTTTATTCAGTTTCAGTGATTGAAGTCATGTAATCATTTAATTATTCTCTTTAATCAACCTAAGGAATGCTGGCTTTTTCTTTGGCATACTTCTGTCTACATGTACATTTGATGAAGTCGCCAACGAGCTATTGCTTTTAACGTTCCATTGAAATATTGACTTTACATTCAAATGCAAAATGAATGCCAAAATGTTCATAAATTTTATTGGAGACAATCATACTATTTTTTAAAGCTGTCTTTTTTGTATTTTTAATGTTTCTAAAGGTTTAATTTTATTAACTAGTCTCCGGTAAACAAAATTATAATAACAACTATTACAGGAGTTTACAGGATCGCTTGTAATGATTCCTTATCTACATTATTATATAGAATATTTGCTTTTGAATCTTTCTTTTTATTTTGTTCCTTACAACATTTGTTATTTTTTCATTTATTGGCATTCTCTTCACACCTACTTTCCCCGCTCTTGTGACTTTTTCCATTACTTGACTTTTTACGTACTTGTGCCTCCTTTACGCTCGTTAGAACCAATTACCCTCGAGCCTCACATAAAGAGCACATACAATTAAGATAATGCTTAAATTGTGTTTTGGCAAGGATGTTCATGGTCTCAGTTACCTCAGTGACAGTCATTGTGGCAAAGTAATTCGAGATTAAATTAAATAAAATATTCAAACTTTAACTGTTTAGGGGCACCGAAGCCGTCACATCAAGGCAACACAATTGCGATACATAGTTTACCATTTGATCAAAACATTCAAACTTCAAGAAGTATTTATTTGAATTTCATTAATTTTCCACTTATGGTTGAAGAATCATTACCTGAAATTTGATAAAATGCTTCTCTGCAGTAAATTGATACACGTTATATAATAAACTATTTCTCAAGAAAGCTTTTGAATCAATTATAAAGTTCATAGCTACGTATCTATTATGATTCAATATGCAGTTGGTACTCAAATGAATGTATTTTCACCCGGGGTTCATGCCAATTATATTACAAAATCTTAATATACTTTATAGTTTCTTTTTATGTCACTGACTGGAAAAAAGTTTGTCCATTTGGTACATTATTCAATGTATTCAACTCGTCTCACATCTCGCTAATATATTTTCTCTTTGCGTCTTAATCAAAAATGGGGTGTATTTTCGGTTCGAATTCGATTTTATTAAGGCGCCAGTAATACCGTTAATTTTAAACGTCTTGGATAAATATTGAAATTCGATAAACATGCATTATTATATAATAATGCTTCATGACCATACGGTTGGATAATTTTAATTTAACACTAACGTTCAAAAAATAATTTTATACGGAAGTATAGTATGTTGTTATTATGTTTTTGCCGTATATTCAAGTAGCATGCATGTGAGGTTAAACCAACACCGGATGGTGTCATCTAAAAGATGTAATTTCCTATATATTTATTATTGAATTGTGACCTTGACTTGTTTCTTATCCTTATCTATATTATACTCCTTTTATATTCGGTTTATAGTATTCAAAACAATGTAAATTTGTTTACTGTTTATAGATCGGAAATATGTTGAATGATATGTGAAATAGTCATAATGTTTCATAATAAAACAAACGCTCTTCAACAACTCGAATGTTGGCAACACAATTGAATAACCCGAATGTGATTTGCCACAATGCTGACGTTTTATATACCATACATCTAACATAATAAGAATGCCATAAAATATAACTATGCTAAATTAATGACTAAAATATTCAATAATTATTTTAGGGTTTGTAGATAATACAAAAAATGAGGAATATTTACGTCCAAGGGTCGACTTCAAGTTGCCCAAGAAATTATTAATTTATGTCTCGACACTCGAATGATAATAATTAAATGCATGGTAAGTCAAATACCAGCAAAACATATAACTGACAATAATTGTAAATGGCTGTAATTTAAAATGTGTCCTTAGTCCATAATATATAAACAATTTCTTTATTTTTCATTCGTAATAATACACTTATGATCATTTTATTTTTGCAAGTATTTCGTGCCTCTTATTCTTTACAGTGAAATTTACACGTCACATGTTACCTTTTATGTCTAATAGAATTATTTAGGTATGTAATAATATAAAATAATAATTCCATCTTTTTATCATGCAAATGACTATTAAAGTTATGATTCCAGCTATAATGTTCTAAACAGCAATGTAATAAACCATTATCAATTTAACTGTGCACAGTATTGATTGGTATAATTATCTGATGCATTTTGCATTACATGTCAAACATTTTTCATGAAATGAAAATGATTTAATTACATAATTTTCGTTCAAATGATTAGAAAAGAACGTTTTATTGTCAGATAGAACATTAATTTAAATTAAATTAAAAGCATATAAACATTTAATATTTGCGGCAAATGATACCGTTTATATAAGGATGTTCATATAAAATCATAGCCATGTTTTGGTACATGTACTAACGTCCAAAAACATTATAAATACATTTCTTTCAGAATTGTTTATCAAATAGGAAAAAATGCATATTAGTCATTGATTAACTTAAAAGACTATCATGTGCCTTGATAATAACGACAAAATGTCAACCTTATTCATGCTAACAAATATTAAATTAAACCACAATGTTATTGCAATGATATGTAAACGAACAGCGGATAGATTTCGCGTTGCAAGATTTGAAACGTTAAAGCTAAAATGCTTTTGAATTGTGAAACGAATTTTAATTATTACATATGCATATTTAAAACATATAATACGTCTGTTTGGATACAATTTAACTGTTGAGCTCGATATTTTTTAGCATTTAGGATTTTAACGTCAAGGTATTCATATAAAAGCGAAACCCTTGCGTTTTAAATAAACACTTTAAACTGAAATATTAAAACACGGCGATTAACTAGTTTGGGCATCGACACTTAAAAGATACATCGTACACGTCGAAGATGGAATGTGGCCTTCTGTTAAATGGCTATTAATCCAGTATTTACTGCAACATCTTATTAAAATGAATTTTGCCTATTCAGACTATATGCTGATTTGAGCGATAAAGTTAAATAACACAAAGTATCATTTACGACGTAAACCAGAAAAAATAGGTATCTGTCATCAGTTATAGAAGATGGAAAGAGAAATGTGACTGATTTATGAAATGGTGGTAAAATTCACGTCAAATAATTTCACTTTATTTTTTTTCTAATATTATATGTTACTCAGATATAGAATCATAACACTTTTTTAATCAATTTTATTATGCATTATTTTATGTATCAGTCTATTTAAATAAGCAAAGTTATTTCATTTGAACTCGTTTGATTTATGTAATATAAAACGTTAATTCTATAAACAAGGTGATGTTTGAATACATTTAATTGAAAAGTGCTTACAATTACATATTCATATAGCATACATTTGTATTCTTGCAACAATTGTAATAAAAATACAGAATAATGTGTAATCTTCTTTCTATTTCAATCAATTATCTTTTTTAACATATTCGTCTGTACAAACGTTAAATTTAGTGTTATTATGTAACATTCTGAGAAAATTTTACTTAAATTGCTTTGTTTTAAATTTCATTCTAATAAAATGATAAACCATAGCTACCGGATTGAGTGATACATTTTCAGCATGCTAGACTTTATCAATTTGAATAAATTTAAGATAAGACTCTCACTATGAGATTTTATACAAGTTAGTTTTTGTATATGATCATATCATAGACAGTTGCATGTTATTTCGCTCTGACTGAATATCTGGCATTTACTTGGGAAAACATAAAGACACAAGAGCTGGCACTGAAATACGACTTATGCTCCCGAAAGGAAGCTTTGACTTGAAATCCGTAATATATGCCAAAAAAAACGGTAATATACGCCCGACCACCTTTGATAATATTGCTCCTTAAATTACATTTTATTCGATTAAAAGTGTAGGAGAAATAGTCTGAACAAATGTTACTATAACTGTTAGTTAAATCAAATCCATATCACTGTTAAAATGAAAATAATGGATTTACGCTCAGTCAATAATAAACTAAATTACATTTCCCAAAAGTCGTTTACTCTATGATACTGACCGATAAGTATTTGCTAGGAATGACCTAACAAAGTGATAAAGAGGACGTTAGCCTGAACTGAACCCTCAGGCTGATTGATGAATGATTTACTGGTATTACTTACTTTAAAATAATCTATTTATTTAACTAATTAATTATAGATTAAATGTATACGAATGTCATGGGAACATTAAAATAATTAGGGTATACTATATTTCTATCCCCATTCCAATTAACAATATCAATTTTGTAACATGTCATTGAATGAAGGTTCTCATTAAGGATCTCCTGGTGCAATCAAACAATGCATACATTGAACGCAGATACTACATTTTATTTGCATTTTCTGTATTCTGACATCAGACTTTCAATTGTCGATATGAAAGGATTTATTAGGAACGAAAAATCATGATTGCATTTCCTTTTTAACAATTCTTTCATATTATTCTCCTTCAAAGTTCTTAATGTTTATAAGACATATTTATTTGAATCACTTACGAAAAAACAGTGATTGGTGTTGATCTGAGTGAACATGTTTTAAAAAAGGACGCAGTAATTTGACACACATTTGTAATATTTATTAACGGACCACTGTTCTTAATTATATCAAATGCTCGCAAGATGATCGTTCTATTCACAAGTTGAGATGATGAAATTACAGAACTAACTTATCACTAACAACACGAATCACTGTATTATTATACAACTATTATAAATAGTATTTTGTCGAGGACCTTTGTCATTACTTTGAATGTGATGATATCTGATTATAGATATTTTATAACAAAATAAAAAAAATTAATTCTGATTTTAATCATCAATACATTGCTGACCTTTATGAGAAAATTTATTTTAACCAACACAATTTAGAACACATCCGCGTCTTTATCCCCCTGTGTTAGTGTAAATGAGATTCCAAACAAATAATACGAAACAAATTTAATCACGGGCAGCTGTATTTTAATACATTTACAAATGTTACTATGGGCCCTACATGATTTTGGTTTCCTTTAGTGACTTTATTGACGCAGAGAGAAATCGTTCTTACATGTCTTATGTAAATCTCATTCTATATTTCATGTGCACTTGTAAAACAATACAAATGGTGTTCGATATCGTGTTATATCAATGAATAATTGAGTATGGAATACTGATTTCCTTAACATTCCTACAATTTGTTTATTTCTAATCTATTTAATATTGATATAATACAATATCAAGTTAGGCTTTCTTGTATTTTAGTTTACCATAACTATCAAATGTGAATCGGCTTTTGTATCAACTTCCGATGCACTTGGCACTTATATAGAAAACGCTTTAAATTAGTTATAAGCAATTATGATATGTTTACACATTTGTGTACATTAGTAACAGAAATGAAAGCCTATTGCAGTACATATTCTTGTGTTCCTTCACTTTATTAACTGAGCTACTTAATAAAATAACTTAAATGCCAGTTTGTGTTTTTTACTTAACACAATATCTATAAATAATGCAAATATTATTGTCTTATAAGCTGTTACTCTCACGTCGACTTTTCATTAGCAATATAGTTAAATAAACTTGGCATTGTTTATTTGATCGCGAAAGAAAAAAAGAAAACACTTCAAAAAATTGATTCATAAAATCAAATTTTAACCTAACTGATTATTAATTGATTTTGATATTACCTATCACAATCTTGTAAAATTGGAACACGTTTTTATCTTCTTCACGTAAAGATATCGGAAGAAAAATGCATTCGTCTGTGAAATTAAATAAACTAAGATGGTGTATCTGAAATCATTGTTATGTCGCAGTTCCCTTTAGAATTATATGTTTTTTTTAACTTTACATTGACATAGAAGTTTATTGTTAAATTAGATTGCACGCGCACTAAATGTTGTTCAAAACATAGTTAATACCCTCCTTCATCATAGGCACTTAACATACTGTTTGCAGATACAGCGTCTGATTTATTTCGTGTCATCATGAATGCTTGAAGTTAAGGCTTCCTTATTTTACATCAAACAGGAATTTGTCGGATTGCTTTCTGATATTAATACGCAAATAAATTGCGCCTTGTGTCTACTTGGATGTTCCTAATGTTGATTATAACCTTACATTAAACTAACACATTTAAACTGAAACACAAATGTACAAAAATTGCATTAAAATCCGTATTTCTTTTACAATTTGAATGATTATAATTTTTTTATCTTTATTAATAAAAATATAAGATCAATTATTTCAACAGCACTCAAAAAACCTTTTTTTTGGCCTCTGAGAATGAGATAACCGACTGTTGCTGATTTCATGAAAATAATGGAAACCACCAGCCGATGTTGTTATAATGAAGTTGGTTAGGCGATTGTTGGATGAGTCATTCTTGGGACAAAACAAAATATAATAATAATTATAATAATAAAAACTTTATTTTATTTACCATAAGAAAGACATTTCATTTACATTTATCAAAATATTTTAACATAATGCCTATTTTCACTAGATCAAGTTATAAGTTGGTTTGTAGTAGAATAGTTATAACATCGTTCGCATATACATCCCTTTATGCTAATCACACATCACATCTTATTTCCTTTTTAAGAAAACTTCTTAAAATTTGTATGAAATTAAATAAGAACACAATTATTTCCATATGAAATAGATATTCAAACAAGCTTTGATATGACTTGTTTAAAATTAATGTATGTATTATTGGTTAAATCAGAACATAACTTATATCATTGATATTCAAAGGATATTATTTGTTATGTTTAATCAATAAAGTTATTGCACACAAATATGCATCTATTGATGGATTTCTGCAAATAAACCAAGACCAAACTTTATGTGAAGATGTTGGTGATTTATTAAC
The DNA here is from genome assembly GCF_026571515.1 of Ruditapes philippinarum. Taxonomy (NCBI): domain Eukaryota; kingdom Metazoa; phylum Mollusca; class Bivalvia; order Venerida; family Veneridae; genus Ruditapes; species Ruditapes philippinarum. The sequence continues at coordinate 18,437 of NW_026855482.1, read as the reverse complement.
AGAAAGATGACAAGAAAGAAAAATAAATAAGCATGTTTCACCAAGGGAATTTCCAGGAACACAGTTGCAATTTGGTGCACAGGCATATTAATTATCTGTATTTCGCTATTAATGACTATTTAACTGGTGCAAAGTCAAAATGTTATGTCAAGCTTCATTTTATTTTCTTCTAAATAGCAAATAATTTCAGTCAGGAAACGCATCAGTAATTAACTGAAAAGTTCCATGAAAACTTATCAATGTTGTCAATGTTTATGATCTTGTTTTTGGGTTTTACGTCACATCGACACGGTATAGGTCATATCGCGACGTTCCAGCTTTACCGGTGGAAGAAGACTTCTGGTGCCCTTCCGTGCATTTTTTTCAGGCACGAACGGGCACCTGAGTAGAAACACCGACGTTCCGTAAGCTAGCTGGATAGCTTCCTCATATGAAAGAATCCAAAGTCCCTATCGGGATTCGAACCCACAGCGGTGAGGGGCAAGTGGTTTGAAGTCAACGACCTTAACCACTCGGCCACGGACTTGTTATGATCTAAAGTTAATATATATTCTATGTATTTTGCAAATGCTTAGATATCTAACTGTGTTTTGGTATAACATTGCCAAAGCGCCTCAAGGCAAAAGGGAAACAATATTAGACATTGTAATGCTAAGGAATTTTATAACGTGATGCAAAAATGAAGTGTCTTTAATTCCACTCTCTTCAGGATAAAGGTACATACAACCTGGTGCTTAACGAATATCTTGAGGTTCCAACAAAATAATGTTGGCTAGTGCTATATACATACAGCACTGTTGTTTTACTTTAAGGATGAATTTGGCGCTGAATTTGGCAGATGATATAATTATGTGTACAGCTTTTAAAGTTGTAAACATTTGTAGATGGTTCCTAAAAATATAAAAGCATTATTATCGTTTACAAATTTATGAAACGTTAATAAACGTTAATCACGATTCGTGACTTACATTAAGTAAGTGTAAATATATGTTTGATACCTCAGGATCATTGATTCCAATACTTTATTGTGTTAAAGAATGATAACAGTTTGATTCGTTCATTTGATAAAATGCTATAATTTTCAAATAATTATATGGTTGCATATTGATGTAATTGACTGTTTATATAACCGCTAACGATGGAATGTTTTATGAGTAATTGTTTTAAAGGGTTTTTATATAACATAGGCTACTTCCTTTTTATCCGGATGCTAAAAAATAATGCTTTGGATAAATTCGAAGGTTTTGCAAAACCGTGGATTAATATGAACGAAACATTCCCATTTATGAACTTCCTACTAAACTTTCAATTTGAATAACTTCGTGGGCTTAAATTGCTCTCTTTAAATCTAAAATGACATTCAAAACTATACAATAATCAAATTCCAATCTAAGCTGACATTAATAATGTAAAAACTATATAGATACTATATAAATGTACGGAACTTAAATTAATTGACACAACAATTTTGAGTAACTATAAGAGTCTGATTCAGATGCTATTTACGATGTGGCGTCTTGATAGTTGGCAACGGATTTAATAGACCATGGGTAAAAAATCTGGGAAACAGGGGAGATCTCTCGGAAGCATTAAAAATAGCAAAATAACATGAAATCTGCAGATTCGCCCCGACCGAGTCTGAACATTAGGGATAATTAATGAAAAAGTGCAATATCCCTCAAGCATCGGCTTGAGTGTAACTTAAATTTTAACACAAGGTGCTTGCATCAATAATCAGGAGGGATAAAGAATACATGAACACATTTTAAAGCTATTTATAGATTATATAATAATTTACATTGTTAATATATAGTATTTTATTATTGCCGATGACGAAACTATTGTTTTATTTGCAGATTAATAATAAAGGTATGCAGTTCACAAACAACTTTTTAATTACCATTTTTATTCGTAAATATATCCATCCCTTAAAGCGTAACTAATTCTTTTGACAATATAAAATGTAAACCCATGCAAATTACAGATAATCAAAATACCTTTAAGGCTGTATTTCAATACACATTTGTCACACCTTATCTAATGTTTATTTGCTGGTCTTCATATTACTATATTTCATGGGCATTAATCAGTCTGCAACTTATCGGTGTCGGTTAAATTAGATTCAGTCTGTGATACATGTATGATTTAAAGTGACGTTATTACAATTTATACTATGTTTGTTCATACTGCTTGTCATTTATTACATATATTACAACATGAAAGAATGGTACACCTTTTTAGAATGCAATATGTCGTCTTTTATTTATAACGGACCATTCAATACATTTTGATTTTTCTTCAACTCTGTTCTAAACTGACTTTATTTGAAAATAGAGAAAATAAGAATCCCTAATAAAAATACAAAACGGCAAAATTGAAAATATTGCAGGCTCGGTTTGATTGAGCTTGTTCATGGACGGTACTGTCAAATGCAAACTGCCGTCCACATACCCCATCACCGGTTTAGGCAAAGTTCAACATTTAAACATGAATAGGTACAATTTTGAATTAAGCAACATCGGCAGATAAGTTCATTTGGCGTTTATCATGGAACTTCAATGTGACACTCCGTGCCATGAAAAGCGGCATATGTTCCCAGATTATAGAAAGCGTATGCCTTAAAGGGAGACATAGGCAAAATTTTCATGTCTTAGTTTTGAATTTTTCATTCATTATTCTTGAAATGTTCTCAAAATGAATACACTAAACAGTCGAGGGAGCACAACTTTTCTCCATATAAAGAATAAAATAGTGTTTTCCTAACTTGGCCCGCATGGGTCAGGTTAGAGCGCAAAGATTTCATAATAGTTGTCCCTTTGTACTATGGAAACGTTAAAGAACATGTCAAATCAATTACTAAGGCTTGTTTCAATCATACAATATCCACAAAATCTGTTATTGTAACTTCCAGGGTTTATTCAAATCACATGACTTGTTTTTAAAATATCCGATGATTCTGTTGGCGTCTAAATTTCGTTCAACATACATAGATACATTTAAGCTTAAAAGCCAAAATATATAGAATTTGTACAGAAATTAATGCTGGGACTTTAAGAAATGTCATTTTACGGTGATTTGAGTACAGAGGATCATTTTTTATATTTTTGTCATAATTTTGCCTGAGTATCCCTTTAAACGAGAAAACAATAGACGGAACTAAAAAAATGAAATGTTGAAATGGGACAAGTTACGTCTTCTTTAAATATATTTTAGTGGGATAAATTTGAGAAGGTTAGTAATAAAAATATTTGTTTATAATAAATCTAATTATATGCATAAATGTAAAATAAAAATAGCAATAACAAATAAGCAATATTCCATTTTTGGCGTTGTAAAATGTAACGACCATTTACTTTTATATATATTGTTATCCTTTATATTGTCAAATTATATGCTGTGTAGATATTATCACCATGAATCATACAGAACATCAACATTTTGTATTCCCACTACAGTTTCAATGGAGTAACATGACTAATAATTTAACAAAGTATCATACAGACATACCAGACAATGTTGTTGAAGAACAATTTTATAGCAATAACAGAAAGTTTTCCGAAATACAATGGTATTTTGAGACTCTTAGTGTTCACATTGTCACATTTAGGTGTTTCAATACACATGATAAGATAATATATCAACAAAAACACAGATATATCGTGCAAAGTAAAGTGTATTTATGTAAACATTATTAGCAATGATTAGGCGGGGAATGACACTAAATATATATTTCATATCATTACTATTTTAATATGGTATGTTACATATGCAATGATAAACGAAATCAGACGGTTAAATTACGAACACTTACTGTCGATTCAAAAATGATAGAGAATGAGAAACCTTAAATTAAAAAAAAAAAAAAAAATTGGGTGGCAGGGAAAAGCAAAAACGTTCTAACGAAAATGCACCACCAGGAAAACAGCTTAAGGAATATTCTTAGCCTGTTAGTGTATTAGTTATGGTGTTTGTTTTGCATGTGGAAGGTCGTAAGTACAAATCCCACAAGGGTAAGAATTTTTATGCCTTTTTATTATATTTGTTTCCCTTTATTTCTATCTATTTATCTTTTTATGAACATATTTTTTCATGTGCCTGTTACGTGAATGCTATAACATATAATAAAATTTAGAATTTCAATTAAGTTCAGCAATTCAAACAGTGTCTTCAACCTCTATGTTATACTTAGACCCGCTGGCGCTGGCAAGATGCAGTGCTAACGAGTACCTTGGTTAGTAATAATCCATGGCAAGATGGCAAGATTTTCGCGTAGTGGTTTGTTAGAAAGCTAAATACCCAATCATCCGGTTCATAGTGTCGTGGTGATAGACCACGCACACTATAACATCATTTGCGATGACAAGTTTCCAACGAAATCAAGTTGGATATAACGTCCTTGTAACAGCGCCGTATCATGTGCTCAAGACTAAAGTGCTAGCAAAAGATAAATGATTTTGGTTGCAATCCATTGTGTCGTGTATAGCACAAAATCTTTACTGAAATGTAGTAATCATGAGATGTGTATTTTCTATAACATAATGCGAAGTATCCTGGCAATGAACAAAAGGAAAACTACATTATGTAAAGTAAAATGAACCTGTTGTGATTTGAACCCGCACCTATATGGTTGAAGGACTAATACACTACCACTACACTACAACCTATTAATGCAAAGGCGATGGTCAATAAATATTACTTTACTAACCATACATATATTTGCCATTTTTTTCTGAAGTGCCCTGATCCATGTTTCATTTACATCGGTTCGAAATAATAAACTTCAACAGTACTAAGTGAATGACAAATAAATACCTACTGCCAAATAAAGGATTTTGTTGTTATAATAGTTCACTTTAAATTTGCTTAAAGTGAGCCGAAATGGTCTGACAAATATGAAAACGTCCTCGCGTAACTCATGCTGCGACATATTTCAATTACACTCGTATAACAATCTCTATTAAATGTGGCGGCAAAGATCGGTTCACGAAAGGGCATATTGCGTTATTAACGTTGGAGGTCTCTAAAACTGAAAAAAATTTTAATAAGTTAAGGAAAAAAATCACAGAATACTCGCTTATATTTTTCACAGATAGGTACTGGAGTGGTAATGTCGCACAAAATTGAATTGCATCATGATTTTTATGACGTAATAGATATTTCTTGAGAGTATTGCATGTTCAAATGAATCACTTGGCCATATAAATATCAACAAGACTGATTCAAGGAATAACTGTTATAATATTTTTTCTGTATCCATTATTTTAGTAATCTGGTACTTAATCTTGTTTTAGCTTATTGCATAAAAGAACTTTTAAGAAATGTAACTCATGAGTGGTGTCTTTGTAAAATCATCGCTTCTTGAAACACTTCTTAAACACTGTCCTAACGATTACAAAAGATAAAATATTTTTACTGAAAAAATAAGCATCAAAAATGCATTAATTTCACACATGAGAGTTTTAATATTAACGACAAATTATAAATTACTCATATCCCAAAGGAATGATTTTATTGCAAATATTCCTGATTTGTCTTCTTAATTTAATTACACGGTTGTAAAAGTTTCATTATGACATTGCTATATCTTGCTCTTGACATATTATAATGGACATTTTTCAAAGCAAAATTAAACATCAACATGTTATGTGTATTAAATATTTGACATTGCTTTGTAAATAGTATGTAGAAAACAAAGCAATTAAATCGATACCCTTACTTAATATTTTGATGAAAAAGAAAAAAAGCAATGTTGAAATTCGTAAATTTGTAGTTAAAGCAGGTTATATACAAGATGGACTTTATTCTTGAATCATTTACATTGTTTTCTTGTAAATAATACTTGTCAAGTGAAAGATATTAGCACTAACTTAAAGAAGTCCTCCGATTTAGTTTCAAACGTACTGATTAAGAGCGTTATCCGTATTATAAAATGCAAAAAATAAGTTTGATGCTTTCTTGATAATCTTAAAAGTAATACACCGGTTGCACATATATATTAAAGATACTATACATAAAGCGTGTATAAAAGCCTTAAGTTAATATTATAATTACAAATACCCTTATTAAAATACATTTGTAACAATCAAAGTGGCATTGTGTTCATCCACACGTTAATGCAGAGTTTAACAATAAATTCCATACATAAACTTTACACATTACCAATTGTCTCAAATTTTAATTTTTAATAGACAAACATTACCAATAATTACTCAAGATGGTTCCTACAACGCCGTTTAGAGTTTATCAGTAACATCAAACTCAAAATTTCTTATCTTAGATATTTATTGGATATATATTGGATAATGCAAATGACCTCACGTCAAAATATATGCGCGGTCGTTTAGTGCACTTGTCCCCAACCGTTTTCCTTTCCAGTACGGAAACATATAAGACGGTCACGAGGTACAAATGCAGATTGTCGATTGGTTAGATTGATTAGAAATATAGTAAATATTTTACATGTTTGCTTCTGGAAAAACATCGAGTTTTCACAAAAGAAATAAATCAACGAACCGGATAGTATATTTGCTTTATAATACAGTTTAATATTTTCCTGATTTGTCATAATCACCCATAAAACACTACATCGGGCATTTCGCTATTTATCGTTACTCAAAGCTATAGCATAAAACACTTGCCCTTATGTCTCATTATATAATCACAGGAACAAAGAACAGCATTTCAATTATTCTTCCGAAAAGTATCAATTATATTGTCGCTAGCTTATCAATCATCGGAATATCTAATGAATAAAATTTACAGGATTTGTATAAAATGTACATACACTGAAATATAAAACTTTTCTCAGAAAGTGCTTTTTCATAGTCACTAACTTCTATTTAAAAGTTAAGCAACATTATCTCTGAATTAAAATAAGATATGACAGTAAGACTTTTAAGAATTTTATTTGCAATCTAAATAGAGCAATGTACTTCCGTTTACATTATAAGTAAATTTCTTGTAATTACATTGTTTACCTAAAAGATACAAACGATTTTCTACATGAATTACACAAACAATTTGATTTTCCATGATTTACTTTTTTTGTCTAGATTTTGAATTCTTTTAAATTAAACAGAAAATATGTGGATGATATAAGAACTTCCTCCAGAAAATGAAAACGCACAGTAGTTTAATCTAATCCATAAGTATTTTTGTATCCAACACATACATGTAAATTACAATTATATTGGTTTCGACTCTGTAATCTCTTTCAGCATATAAGTGTTGTTGATAAAAAATACATGTACGATTATTTTTCCCAGCTGAAGAAATATTTTTTGCAAATTAATATCTATTTAATCAGACCCAAAAATGGGACACCAATCTCATATTAGCACTCAATTTGTAAAAAAGAGACACATTCTTTGTATTTAATAAAATCAACTTATCGTTAGATTTTTTTAATCTTCTATTTTTTCTATTTTTAATATCTTTTGAATGCTTTGAAAATAGATTCACTTAGTTTACCGGAGAATCTATAAATCTCAAAAATTTATCAGGAACAATGCAATATTTGACATTATATCTCATTTCAGATAATTATTCTGAACAAGATATTTCAATGGTTTGCAATTTACATAATCAAAATTCAGTAAAATTATTTGTTTATGTTGATAAGAATAGAAAAAGATTTACATAAAGGGAAATTCATCATAATGGTTAGTGATTATTTAGCGTAAACTCTGACCGTCCGCCTGTGTGTGTGAGTGCGTGTGTATGGGTGATCGAAAACCCAATCCAGCCAATAACGGTGTATTGAATATGGAGATTTTGAAATAACTTTGCATGAATAGGAAGGGAAATAAGACAGTGTGCCATGTGCAAGACCTTGACTCAAATGTCAAGGTAACACGTAGTCTAAATGGTAAAAAGTTTGAAAATCATGACCGACTCATAACTCTTCATAAATGAAAGGAATTTTGCTTTACTTTGCACAAATATTAAGTATGGCCAGACATACTTACACTCCTAACTTCAAGGTCAAGGTTACACTTTAAGTCAAGTCAAAGGTAGGAAGTTATAAATTATGTTTAGGCCCACAATCTGTCATGCATCAAAGAAATGTCTTTGCACAAATGTGTAACATCATGAGATGGTGTGTCCTGCGCATCCTGGACCACAAGATTCGAATGTAGAGGTCACACTGTCACACTTAGATGTCAAATGTCGGCATCTAAAATATCATGTCAGTTCACTAACTCTATATTTCATCAAGTGATTTTTAAGTCATTTGCCAAAACTCAAGGAGACGATATGTCATGCATTAAGCATATACATCTAGTTTCAAGATCAGGTTCACACTTTAAAGACAAAGGGCAACATATTTGCTATTTTTTACACCAATCATTTTTGTCAAGTCTCTTCTTTTTCTGATAGTCTTGAGGTCTATAAAATCTTTGGAAATAAAATGAAATCTGGTTAAACCGGTTTAGCTGGTATCACACTGTGATACATGAATTAATGATGCATGCAAAAGTTTATAAGTGGATGAAGAAGTTCCTCAATTATAACTAAACTAATTTGTCTTTACACTTTATGTTTAAAAAAGGCTCTGGAAAAACAGCGTAAAACTCTGTCTTTCTACTACAGACCTAATGCATTATTCATTATACGAGAATATTTCCTTCAAATGAAATCTTACAGGCTTTCTATCATAAAAAAAAATATAAAACACGAATTTAAATAATTAAGCAAACACGATGAATGAATATGTATTTTTAGACAAAGTTCTTTTCTCTCTCGCCATGTATACGATACGATTACTTGTAATGAATAAGCTTGGATTCACGAGGTATACTTAATACTAATTGCAATGTTGATATACTGATTTGCTTACTTCCATGTAATTAAATGTGGAAGAAATATCAGGAATTTGTGCAGGAAAAACTGTCCTTTAGATTTGGATAGATAATAATGTGTCGCTAGTTTTCAAAATCTCTCGTATGAAATTAATGCATCTTCAATGCTCATTTATTTCACTAAATGTTACAGTATCTTTCTTATCATCTTTAGTGAACTGATGCGATTAAATATAATAATGGTGTTTATCGAGGATTTCGCTTGCATAGACACCACTCATTTGTAACAGTTCACACATAGTTCTTCAACTAAATATGATCATACACAACTATGCTGCATATTACTTAAATAAAAGGCATAGTAAAGATATTCCAGCACTCTCCATGAATATTTAGTGGAAAATGTCAAAAAGTGTCATTTAGCAGAACAAGACAGAAGAAATAAAAATCAGAACAGTTTACTTTTTTTGATAGTCAAAGAATATTATCCTAAATAAAAGAACATAAATTGATAAACCCTAATGATTCAGCCGCACACAATTCGGATAAGTACATGTGATCAAATAAAAGCTATTTCATTATTGATTGTAAAACATGCTGAACGATTTTTTTCTTTCAATTGAAAAGAATATACGGACAAAGTTATAAATAAAGATTTGACTGTTCCAGATAACATTAATATTGTGCAGTACTTAACCTAATAGACACACCAGTGTATCGAATAAGGACACATTGTAAGATTATAATGATAAAATTATTAAGAAAAAGAAAGATAATTTATTATCAAATGTCAATGCCTTTTACCCCCTGAAATATTCGACATTAAATACTCAAACATAAAGTAACTAACAAACAAAAGCTTTTATCATACAATGTTGATAAATATTATTTAATTTAACAATATACTTTCTGTTTTAGAAAATATGTATTAATTACCCAGACTTCCACAGAACTATTTGTTACGGTTGTTTTTGCATTGTACCTTCAGTGTTTTATGGACAATTCATAAGGAACTATTGTTCAGTATCTAATAACGAAATAATGCAGTTTTTTGTACTTCTACATACATCAACAAATGCAAATTAGTTATATTATTGTATTAAAATTCATTTAGTTTCAATTAAAAGTCTTTAAGAATATCAAATTCTAAGAACATTGATTCGAGAGCGTTAAAATAAGTGAAAAGCTTTCAACACAATCGAACTAAGATAAATTTGCATCACTTCAAGAACATTGTAACTATTACAGTTGTTTTATCTTTTCAAAAAATGTATGTGATATATTGTTCTGTTCGAATAGGACTAAGTAACAATCTTCCCTTTCCTTGTTTGTATCGCACCAATTAGTATTTAAGAATATGTTAAACACTTTTTTAATTTGGTTACACAGATTTACCATGTTTGACATAATAATAAAAGGTGAACATCTTTTTTCATATTATTCAAACAGTTGTGTACGTGAAACCTTCATAATAGCCATGATCATTTACGTCTGACTCAGTTTTTGTAGAAAAAATCAGGGAGAAAAAAGAAAAAGCGGAACAAACAAAGTGACTAATATTTTGGTTACAGCTATTAAATGATTGCCTCATTATACAGACCATGATAGAGCACTTGATGACGATAATGGCCTATAACTTGCATCTCATGGATTTGTTTTTTTTTTAATTTAATTTAAAGAAAATTTACAAACACTACTAACGCAGGGCTATGAAAATCTACTTCCATGCAAGAGAACAGTATAATGACGATTTTTTTTTAAAAAGCAATCATTTTGATTTTAATTAGTTTTCATAGAATCACACTTTGATTTTTTGAGACACAGTTATAACTGCTCAAATTTTTATTTAAGGTTATTTGTTTCACATAAATGCTAACAACACAATTATAGTTTTGATACTTATGTTTATTAATATGCTAATATGCTTATACATATTTTTTTAAGATCTTGTCAACAACTAAACTTTATTGTAGAAACAGCAACTGGCAGACAATAGATATTTAATGCATCTGAATGTAGGATATCAGAATGCTACATAGAAATATATTCAGGAATGACAAAAACATAAAAATATGATCTTGACAGCAAATAAATGTCTTTGTAGATACAGGTAAATTGTAGAACTACCACAATATAATTTTGGATATTTTAGTGGTGTTCTTTAACTTGTTGACTTTTGCAGGAAGTAATTATAGTGTTGTATGTTACAATGTAATGGGTTGAGTTTGATTTAATAATTTTCTCGCGGAAATGCTGAAAACATCCACATTACTGCCTGTTCGGTTGTTAAAAATGTAAAAAAAAACAACAACAAACAATGAATTACAATAAGAATTACAAAATGTGTTGATGCAATATCAGTTAAAACATTATCTAGGGTTAAACCCAAGTATTGAGTTGTTTCGAACTTTCTACAAAATGTGACTGTAATGAAATATTTTAAGGAGTTAACAAACAAAGTAAATACGATTAAGACTATTAATATGCAGCATGATAAGTTAATACTGTTGGCTTCGTGATTAAAAGTGTCCATTTTAATGTGTTTTTTTATAAATATGTATTAATTTTCAATTTATGTAATTGAGAAGAACAGAATTACCTGTAAAAGCATAATATATGGGCACGTAATCGATATAAACAATTTATTTTATAATCTGAACGGACGTACATTGTTTCATTTAGATTGCACCCTTCAATCTTAAAAACCTTAGTGTCATTTCGTATTTCATTTTAATGTTGCTCGACACTTCAATAAGATATATTGAATATGAAAAATACACTTATAGGGTAGTTATATATATTTCAATATAATTATGTAAATTTTATGCAAATCCTGTAAATGTGATTCATTAGATATCGCGATTAACAATGTATTTGATACTTGTCGGTAAGTTCAATCTGTGAGGTTTGTAATTGAAATGTTGTGGTTTCCCCCAAAGGTCAATGATACAATGGGACACAAATAAAAGTGTTTTACGTTGTATTAATGAAAAAGGTTAAACTCGAACAGCGGAAATGCTATCCGATGTGTTGTTTTATGAGTGATTTTAATATCATCACAATTGCAAAACAGATTATAATGTTTTCTAGGTGCAAACGGAAAAAGTCTTTACTGCAACCAATGCGTTTATGAAATATGTAAATGGGAAACTATTGCCCTTTTCACTGTTAAGCTGAATTAATGATATATTTCATGGTATAATGTATTTTGAGGTAATTGATAAATACGTAGTAATTAATAATATTTAGGATCAAATAAAAATGCAACTTGAACTGACACTGCCAACATTTTTTATGTGTTTGAAGTTACGATAAATTTCGAACGATATTTAAAGTAAGCATCTTTGGTCACGTGTTTGATTTGTAATTTATGTGCAGTGAAATTTCAAATTTGAAACAGTGATTGCAATATGTAAAATAACTTGTGCACTCAAAAAAGCTAAGTATAAGTCCTTGTGCAAAAACATACATTAAACCTATTACTATTCTTTAAACATGTCTTATATTGTCTGAATAGTTAAAGTTACATATACATGGTCCATTAAAAGAACCGTTCGTATATCTTACCATTTTACGAATTTCAATATGTATAACAATATAAAGTGAGGTTAGCATTGTCTTAATACCTTGTTCATCCAATTGTTTTCCAAACTGACTATTACTTTAATGTTATAGGTTGTCATTTAATCTACGCTAGTGAATTATCAATGCATAATTGAAAAGATATCAGAATCAATTACAATAACATTCTGGTGAAATGCGTAAAAAAATAAACGCTACAATAATTCAATTTAATATATTGCATTTATCTTTATTTTAAACTTGTTGTTTCGTAATGCCTTTGGCCTACTTTTATTGTTCTTTGACAGTCCTGCAATAAATGTAATTGTTCTGAAATGAGATTTGTTTTTTCTCGATATAAACAGCAATATTACTGTACTTAAACCTGACGATTTAAATAAATCTTAATCAATTAACCGGTGTTTTAATCATCATCACACTAAATAAACAAACGTCTTTTATATGGATCAGTTGTATTGTCCCTCGGAATGATCACTGATATTCTGACATAAGTTCTATGAAATCTATTGTCCTGTGTCATGTACTAAAACGATTGTTTTGAACAATTTGAATCACAATAATTGTTTGAAATAAAACGGAATTAAAAAAAATGTTAGACAACTTGAATTGGAGTATTTTTTTAATTTATAGATGCATTACAAATAATTGCTTTATTTTAACTACACACCGATAGCCTTTCGATAATAGTACTATCACATACCACAAGACTTACATCTCAATGATAATTATATATATATTGTCACATTAGTGCAATAAAGTAATAAGTGCTTCTAAATTTAATAGCATTTATCAGTTATTGCACGAAGGTGACGATATTAGTCTTATTGTTTGTTCTAATAAAATCAATGTTTACAATTTGTTCAGATCCATTATGATATTTCAATTATTTTTTAAATTGATTTCATACAGAATTTTTATCATCTGTTTTATTAAACTTAGAAGAAATAACAAAAGTTTCTGCAATTATAGATTTCTTTTGAGATTGTAATAATTTTTGATGCACATTTAGTAAAAATGATTTTTTTTTAAAGTACCATTTCTTGAATAGTCCTTCAAGAAGATATAGCAAACACGAGTATGCAGCAGATTACGTAAATATAGGATACTGAGAAATTGATAACTAATCTGTTTAATTATTTTATTACTTATCCATATTTAATTTTGTACTATATATGACCAAATCATACGTTTGCACATGTTAAACGTTCAAAAAATATTTACAACATGTCAAAAAGGAAACAATTATTTCGCAGGTTACTTTCTGCCCATTAAAGCTGATGTTATTCAAAACAGAAGAAATTTAAATCAGGACAATTTCAGAATACACTCCTTGATAATCAAGTAATATCATCCCAAATAGACAAACATATATTTGCATAATCAGCTGAACACAATTTGATAGCGTACTTCTGATCAAACAACCCGACAGTTTCAACATTAATTAACTATTGTTTCCCCATCAATTGCGAATGAACGTTATCTGTTAAGCAGACACATTTATAAATAATCAATCAACAAAAGTATCAACAAAAACCTTAACGCTAATATACATTCTTCTTTTGTCTAATTTGCCTGGATCATTATTTGCTTTCCAAACAGTCTCACAGTTTCACTATGAAATTGTGTGTATACTCACATCCATGATTGTGCAATATAACCACTTATATTTTTCTTTCTAATTTCCAGTGAGTGCCTGACGTTATGAGCATGGCCATGAATGGAATTTTGACAAATTATAAGATAATGATGGCATTATTTACAAGTTAAAAGAACTCCTTTTCAATCAAATATCAATACCTTCTATCATTATGATAGATGAGGGTTTATTTAAATAAACGACTTTAAAGACACAATCAAGTGATAGTATTTAAGAGATAATCTATTTTTGAATTGTTACATATATTATTTTGATATATCAAGCAATATTTAATAGCTCACACGTTAAAGAACTTTTGTACTAATATTCCCAACTCAGAATGTGTCTTTTTTGTGGATGAGGAGTACCCCTACATCGTTGAGCCCACCGTTGATCGCTGCGTGATTGTAAAATGGGATTTAATGGGTTTGAATATCTTGGTATATGCATCTCTCAGCTCCAGGAGGTTAGGTGGTTTTTACTCCTGTAAATGCTTTAAGTGTGTAACACCCAATAATTCTCAAAAAGGTTTTCCTGTTCGGCGCCATATGACCTGAATTGTCTAAGTGCGTTGTATAAACCAAACATACCAAGTAATATAAGAATGATTTATTACGATTTCATTTAACGTGCTACAATTTTGCTTTATGACATTTTTAATTCTTTCTTTTTTCTGCATCAGTCATGAAAAAATGTGAAAATAATATTTTTGCTTGTTTTATCTGTACGCAGTAGTATACGCTTTTAAATGAGATCTTTTCAGTATTTTTTTATCTGTTATCCTAATGTAAAGTAAGTTACAAAGATTGATTGATTACAATTATTCCTCTAACATTCCTTAATAGAAATCAGCACCGACAGCCGATCATCACCGTTATCTTTGAATGAATAGTTTAATCATTCTCTTCTGTTAGAGTAAAAGAGGTTAACTGGTTCGATTCTAATCACATAAAAGCAAGCTGTGAAAGACAAATTAAAATATCATCGAATGTTTGCAAAGTAAAGTTTTCATCTGAGTTATTGTAAAGATTTCATTTCAAATGACATACATTTCAAAGTCAGAACAATACCGATATGTCCCTTGTGTATTTTTGTTTGAGTGAAAATTGGAAACATTGCGAGTCTTCAAAGAAGGATGATGTGAAGACATTAAATATTTCGGTTGGGACTTTTAAATTTAGAAATTGATATCCAAATACTTTCTTTCATTAAATTAAAATATAACTTAAATGTACTGGCTACTCAAATAAAAAACATAATAGTGATTAACCGTTATATCCATCCTTAAAGTAGGGATTATAAATAAATAAATGGAACATTATTTATTTATTTAAAAGAAAAGCATTTTAAAATAGCTTTTGCGTCGAATGAGTAGGCCGAATTCTGCTTAAGCCGGTGCTAGGAGGGTGGTCGGTAACTTGCACATTCCAGTACCGTATATGAACAGGCTTAATCAAACCGAGCCTGCATTATTTTCAATTTTGTTGCGTCGGGCTTTCTTTAGGGATTCTGTTTTACTCTTTTTTAAGTTTTCTGACAGTTTCGAATTCTTTTTTGTGTAAACTGTATATTTAACTTTGAAAACATTTTTTAAGTCCACAATAGCTACAGTATCTCATCTCAGATCTATGTCGCCCTTTTTCAACTGTTTGAAGCGATATCATTTTCATATCAACACCTACCTAAAACTTAACCACTAAGACATTTCTCATCCTACTCTATTCCATTAAGCAATGCTTAACTATTTTGACACAGACGAAAACAGTTTGTAATTTAGCCGTTATAATTACATGTATATTGAATAGAATAGCATGCATCATCAAACAATATAATGAATACAATTTTGACTGTATTTTGATGTGAAAATGGCTTATTTGCAATAAATTATACAATTTAATTTAATTAGATTTTTAAAAACACATATTGGAATCGATGTGATGGATCTGTGATTTAATTACATTTACAACTAGGGTATAAAACGTTTTTGAATAAGTTAATAAAACTAACAGACATTAGTCTATTGAACGAAATCATTTACTTAGACATTAGTAAATAAAAAAATGAAATCAATCTACTGTTATTGTATGCTATGTGACATGAACAGTCATAAACATTTATATTTTATGCTGTCAATATTCCATCATTAAATGTATTTCTTAAAAGAAGGCACAAAAAACAAAATAGGTTAGTACTTGTGTATGCAGTTATAATGATGCAAAAATATCTCCAGACCTAATTTGTACATGTACAATTATGAGTTTTTTATCATAAAATACTTTTTGATACTGATACAGTTCGTCTAAGATAACGGATAATTAACGTATGGTTAAGGGACATACATAAATGAATAATATCTAGCATAATTATCCTCTGTAAGAGATATGGAGTAAAAATTTTCTTTTAAAAATTTTGATTATGAAACTTTGTTTTATTTGAAACATGAAAAGTATTGTATATATTGCTTTCCAATTTCATAATTAGTATAACAACTTCAAGAAATAAGATTACAAGATATCTATTTCATGCTTTTCAGTGGATTACTGATTTATCCGTGAAAATTATATTTGATAATTTCACAGTGAAAATTATCAAAATATAATTTCACACTTTTCAATGACGAAACTACTTTTTTTAGATTTTTCCCATGAGGTACCTCAATTTTATTTTTGCTAACAATTCTGACAATGTCAGGCTGTTTAAAGAAAACGCAAAGCTGAAATTGATAATCAACTCAAATGTCAAAAGCAATAAAAAGAAGAAAACTTACTTCTATTCATTCAAATTCCAATCACCAAATTTCATCTCTAAATTTTTTGTTTCATTTTTACAGTCCGACAAATACATTCCTTCCACATGCAAACTGCTCTTGATGACATTTGGGCACATTAACGTATCCTACGAGCAATAACTGCCGTATGCTTTAAGAAAAATTGAAAAGCAATGACAGCTATCACCTCGTGGAGCAATTAAACCACCCAGCGTTCCGAGCAAGTTCCAAGTTTTCAATTTTCATAGCTGCTTTTTTCATGTTTTCACATCTGTCAACACTTATTTTTTGTCTGTTTCAATCCTCAAATATGTTTTCTTTCTTTTAAAAAGGTGTATGACTAACAAATCCAAATGATATCCCTCTGAATCAAATACAATTATTTTCCTCCCGTGAAATACACAACTTTAAAAAAAATGGCTGCCGCTTACATTTAACAAAGCCAGGTCTAATATAAATACGCAGTAAGTAACAGAAATATGGATGGATGGTTGGAATTTATCTCCTACAAGAATTGTTTGTTTTTATTATTAAAACAAGCGATCATTCATATTTTTTTAACAAAATAAATAATATCACTGTCATTAAACGTTGATTGTCGGACTTATTTTACAGCTCAAGACTTCTTGTTTTTAATGAGAATTC
Organism: Ruditapes philippinarum; assembly: GCF_026571515.1. Lineage (NCBI taxonomy): Eukaryota > Metazoa > Mollusca > Bivalvia > Venerida > Veneridae > Ruditapes > Ruditapes philippinarum. Next base: position 1,006 of record NW_026855482.1, on the reverse strand, counting down.
CGACTCAATGGGGCTCTCATGGGGAAAACAGATTTTAATATTTACGTTAATATTATGGAAATTTCGTTTTAACTTGTTCTTTAGCATAAAATAAAAAGAAAATTTGTTTGTTTGTTGTGTAAGATTTAATTTTATTTCATCTCGTGAACTTTAAAAACAGTATTCTCACTCCTGGCTACGCCACTCGTGAGAATACTGTTTTTAAAGCCCACTCGATGAAATAAAATTTCATCTTACACACAAACAAACAAATATCCTCTATATGTTTGCAAATAATCTACTAATACACACTTAACATGAAGACAAATCCAGCTAACAGATGCTTTATGAAGTCTCATGCTGCGATTATTTGCTAACACATGAAAATGTTAATATTTATAGTAAATACATAAAATAAGTATCAAGAGCACCTCTAGGCGTAGCATAATATGCCCGAAAGTGGTTTTTTATGAGGATGAAGCATTTGTAACAAATGGGAATTAAATAAAGCACATGTTTAGGGCATATAATTAATGTACTCAATATAAGTAATCATCCTATGAAGTATGACAGTTGTAAAACTGTTAACAATATTAAGGTCTTTGATATTGATCTTTGACCTTGTGCCCCAAATATAGATATGGATCTTTTATTCAATATAGGCAATCATCATATGAAGTTTGAACAGTGTAAGCCAAATGAAAATTGTGTTATGCTCAAGGAAGCACACTTTTCAGTGTTAAGGTCATTTTGACTCTGACCTTCGATCTTATTACCCTAAAATCAAGTGGGGCTGGCTGTACATCATATAAAAATAAAGCGGTAGGTTGATTAATACTTAAGTTATTGAGTGAAAACCGTTTACTGTTTTAAGGTAATAGTGACCTTCACCTTTGACCTTGTGACATAAAAATTACTAGGGATATTTTACTCAATATTGACAATCATCCTATAAAGTTAGAACACTGTGGGCCAAACGTAACTTAAGTTATGCTAAACAAAATTTTCAGTGTAAATATCATTTTTG
>NW_026855481.1:0-52732 GCF_026571515.1 Ruditapes philippinarum | reverse complement strand
GCTAGTATCTTCACTTTCCTCCTCCTATCATATATAAAGCTTTATCAATATTCATTTACATTTTCTTATGAAAAGAACCACACTCTAAGAAAAGTAATAAACAGACTCTGAAATTTTGTTATACAAAAACAAAACAATGATGTTTCTTGCAAAAATATGTGAAAATGTAGTAATATTTTTAGTAAAACTTGAATTATCAAACATTTTTATTGAATCATTTTGCAGTCATATGCAATAAGTATAAAAGTAACATTCTTGCTTTAGACTTTAAGTTATTAAATGAGTTAAATGTCATTAATATTATATTACATTCTGTAACCAGGTAACCATGGCATAGATATTTAGCAATATGAATTTCTCATTTACAGTGACATTGTATATTTCTACTTCCTAAATACAGAACAAATTGTAAAATTATAAAACAGACCTATTCATTTTAAAAATGTCACAAAAAACAAGATAAGTTTAGTATAAAATCTACACTCATTCAATAGCCTCTATGTACATGTTTACTCATATAAGAGTAATAATAATAACAACTTAATTCAAATGCAACATTCTTTCAAAACACAAAAAATGTGATGATGACTTTAGAATTAGAAACTTTGATGTAACTTATGTTCTATTCAATAAACTACAGGAGGATTGAACTGACCCCCTGACCTTACAAAAAAATTTTTTTCACAAGAACGTTCACATTACTATAACAATCCTTAATATTCTTAGTGTTCATTTTATTTTTATTATCCAAATTAACACAAATTTACATGCATGTTAATTACCTTCACACTGAAATCACAAACAAAAATTACAAAACACAGATAATTCATCCTCTTTTTGTCCATATAAGATTTACAAAAGTTATGACAGGCTTCTCCTACATGTACATGTATACAGCCAGGCCAGCCAGCAAATTTTCTAGTTCTCTTGTCACACTATACTGTCGGGAGCTCAAAGTTTGTATTTTAAGATTGAAATCTTTTACATTTACCATAACAAATGGATATTTCCATATTCCATAAACAGGAGTACGTATCCCATTACACAAATTTAACAACAATATTGGTTAACAACATATAAATGTAGTTAGCAATTTGGAAGATAACTTGAAGTATATTTATTCTATGAACAAAATAGATTGTCAGTCCAAGAAATTATTGAATATAATATGTTAGCTGGACTATCTATAATTATGATAAAATTATTCATAAAATCACAGAAAATTTATGCGAAGTCAGTGTAAAGTAGTATTGTTACTTAAGTGTATTAAAAGATGTTTTGTTTTCTTTTAGACACAAGTTTTCTATTTTTAGACATGAAAAAGATACATGCAGTTGTCAGAATTCAATACCTACCACTTCTTCTAACTCATGTAGTGTTCTCATCTGAATAATTGTAGGATTTGATGAGTTACAGTTAATTAACCTTTTTTCTTTCAATGTCATTAACTAAGCCTTAAGAGTTAACAGAACAGAACATATACTATATTTCTGACTTGGGCTCACCAACATTTAATAATAAGGCTAACCAAATTTCTACATAATATTATAAGGCTAACCAAATTTCTACATAGTAAGATAAAGGTAAAGTGTTATTAAAATGTTTCCAGTTCATTAACTGAGAGTGATTTATTATAAACACTGTTTCCAAGTAATGAACTGGTGGTAAACTGTTAATAAAAATTGTTTCCAAGTCACAGACTGTAGGAAAATTGTTATTAACATAATTTTCAAATCATAATCTGAGAACAAATTATTATTACCACAATGTTTCCTAAGTCATAAAATGAAATTGATTTATTAACATTGCTTCTAAATCATAAACTTAAGGTAAATTGTTTTAACATTGCTTCCAAATCATAAACTGAAGGTAAAGTTTCCAAATCATAAACTGTAGGCAAATTGTTAACAACATTACTTCCAAATCATAAATTGAAGGTAAGTTGTTATTAACATTACTTCCAAATCAAATTAACATTGCTTCCAAATCATAAACTAAAGATAAATTGTTATTCATATTGCCTCCAAATCATAAATTGAAGGTAAATTGTTAGTAACATTGCTTCCAAATCACAAATTAAAGGTTATTTGTTCCCAAATCATAAACTGACGGTAAACTGTTATTAACATTGTTCCCAAATCATAAACTGACGGTAAACTGTTATTAACATTGTTTCCAAATCATAAACTGAAGGTAAATTGTTATTAACATTGTTCCCAAGTTATAAACTGAGGATGATTTATTTTCCATCAATTGAAATGAAAACTATTATATTATATAATAAACTAACACAGAAAATATACCAATATGTCATTTGAAGGCTATCAATTTGTTCATAGGATTTAACATCGCTTGGTCAAGTGTTAACTATATAAAATAGTTACACCATTCCAAATTAATAGATTTGCAACTTAAGTGTTGAATTTTAGATAAAAAAAGATTAACTAATTTGCATGATTGACTACATTCTAAAGAATTGATATTTTGTCATATATGAGGGATTAAACTAATAGTAAGTTTAACAAAATAGCTAGCAAAGGTGTTTAACATAGTATGCAAAGAGAAACTGGATCTAAGAACCATATAAAATGTTGTACAAATTTATTGATAAAACTAGTAACAAAATTGAATGCTAAACAATATTGACTGCATTAGATACTCTTCATCCTATACAAACTAATCTAGTAGATGTGTAAAGTTGTAACTACTATATACAAGTGCTATATACATGTATTGGCATTTTAACTATGACCTACATGTCTCATTATCCATATACATGTAATATGTATATTTTTTAACCAATTAACCTGCTGGAACTGAAAATAATTTGCCATTGCCACCAGTATAGAGCCAGGTCAGTCTAACCAGACTCTAGATTTTTAAAAATTGGTAGGGCAAACCCCTTTATGAAAACCCGAGGTAAGGGCAACACATTCCCATTACCTCATAGAAAGTTTTAAAAGGCCTTTTTTCCCGTGTAATAGTGGTTTTCATCCCCTGCAAAAATTTTAGTTTTGTCTCCCTTTTTAACCCCCTTAGTTCTTTAGACACAGAATTCTCCCCTGCTGTACCCAAGCCTAAATTTTAGTAAAAATTTTATATATATCCCCAAATCTTTTGAATTTTGGCAACACATTTTTCATAATAAAATTTTTACATAAACCCCAGAATGTAAAAACATTTTAAAAACTAGATGCCCAAGGGGAACTTGTCAAGCCAACCCGTCACATCTGACCTTTAAAATTTACCAACAAAAATTCAGGATCGAAAAATTTGTGCAGGTTTTTGAAACAAGCAATTATCATAGTATTGCAAGCAATCCATAAGTCCCCTACCGGTTAGAACCCCATCAACATTCTGAAGGGCCATTGGCCATTCACTTATGTTTCAATTTTTCTCTATATTTTAAGTAAACTTTATTGGAAAAGTTCTTTTTAAAGTGATCACAGGAAACAGTTTTTATGAACAGACAGACAGACGGACTGAAGGACACTCTAAAGTTAATATTTGAAACATCCCTGTTACCAAAAATAACATTTTAAAAGCAGAATTCTTAAAGAGGAGATAACTCTTGAATTAAAGATGCAATTTCATAAAAATTTTCAGCTCTTTTTGACTATTCATAAATATTGTTATATTTGCCATGTTTTAAGCCTATTTGTTGCCAAGGCAACTGATATTTTTTCAAAATAGGAAGAACAGATAAGACATGCATAATCTCAACACTGCTATCTACCCATATGTCAAGTTTCATAAAAATATTTCCAGTACTTTTAGAGTTATCACTGGATTCAGTTTATGTGTAAAATTTGCCATATTTTCAGTCTATGTGTTGCCATAGCAACCAGACTTTTCAACATAGGAAGAAAAAAAAAAGACGTGCATAATCTCAAGACTGCCATCTACCCATATGTCAAGTTTCATAAAAATATTTCCAGTACTTTTTGCTTTATCACTGGATCCAGTTTATGTGTAAATTTTGCCATATTTTCAGCCTATTTGTTGTCATAGCAACCAGAATTTTCAACATAGGAAGAAAAGAAAAAAACATGCATAATTCCAAGACTGCCATCTACCCATATGTCAAGTTTCATAAAAATATTTTCAGTACTTTTTGCTTTTATCACTGGATCCAGATTATGTGTAAAATTTGCCATATTTTCAGCCAATTTGTTGCCATAGGCAACTAGAATTTTCAACATAGGAAGAAAAGAAAAAGACGTGCATAATTCCAAGACTGCCATCTACCCATATGTCAAGTTTCATAAAAATATTTCCAGAACTTTTTGAGTTATCACTGGATCCAGTTTATGTGTAAAATTTGCCATATTTTTAGCCTATTTGTTGCCATAGCAACCAGAATTTTCAACATAGGAAGAAAAGAAAAAGACGTGCGTAATCTCCATACTGCCATCTATCCATATACCAAGTTTCATAAAAATATTTTCAGTACTTTTCAAGTTATCGCGGGATCCAGTTTTGTGGACGGACGGACTGACGGACTGACAGACAGACGGACGGACGGACGGACAGACGGACGGACAGACGGACGGAGGGTAAACCTAAAGTCCCCTCCTGTAAACCGGTAGGGGACTAATTACACCAGCTTGTGCTAAGAGTTTTGGTGCTAGTAGTGTAATAATAGTGTGATATGGCATCATTTACATTTTATATAAATATAGCAATAAAGTGCACTGATGTCTAAGCATTACACTTTACAGGTGTCAATCAATAATGACTCTTTAACTGTATAAGGACATTCTTATTACATACATGTGCTAAATAGAATATTATATTCTGTAGAATCAATGCTAAATTTATTGAACTCGTTGAATGAAACAATAAGATTTTATTCAACTCATCAAATAAATATAGAATTAATCTACATTCATTCAAAACCCTCTATGTGTTACATATAAGGATGCCAAAAAGGTAAACAGTTCTTTCTCTGGATATGCAATAACAACAAACTACATCTGTGTAGCTTCATTACAAAAGGTATTGGAATCACTTAAAAAATCAAATAAAACAAAGCTGGCCAGAGGTTCACATGCTATTATTTCATTCAACTCATTCAATAAATTCATTATTGAACCTTCACACATTCCATATCATTTCTGAACTTCCCTACTTACATACTTATTTTATTTTTCATACACATGTCTGTCTAAAACTCAGAAGTTTCCACTAAAAATGTGATAATTTACTTATACCATTAACATATCTTACCTTTCTTTCCTCTCCTTGGCCAGCTGTTCCCTGTACTCTTCCACTTGTTTATTCAGTTGAGCCATTACAGCCCTGAAAAATAAAACAATAAAAGATCAAATGTTTGGCCAACTAAAATTGAAATTAGGTCCAAATGAAAAGTATATACGTTACATTATAGCAGGCTCAAAGTGTGCTAAATTTAAATGAAAATTCACTGACATTAATGAGTATATAATTGAGCATATATCATTATTTTAAAAAAAGCATCCTCAGTAGAATAAATACTATAGTAAACAAATTTTTACACAGAAAACAGAAAAGTAACAAAATTTGCAGTTCAATTTTTTTTTGGTTTACAGTGTTACAATTGGTAATTAAATTAATTACAAAGCTAATATTCTGACTAATTATAATTTACACCCAATCTATGTTATAACACTGACAATAATTTATAGAAAACACAAAATAATAATTTCTCATTAAAATATGATACATGTTTCAAAAAACAGTTTTTAAAACTATTTTCGGAACAGGTAACATACATGAACCTTGTCTAAACATTAACGCATTACTGGAAGTTACTAAAGAAGTAAAAGATAAAAAAAAAATAAGATTTTAATGCAAACAACAACAGTTGATCATACACCTACTATAACCCGAAAATTTATTTCAATAAAGCTTTTGCTGAAAAGCAAAGTATGAATATTGATGTTTAAGCATATTCAGCTAATGATGATGTTTTCAAAACAAGTGAACACAAATATCGCATGTAATGAAACTTTTTTATCTTCATTTATCCTAAGCTTGTGACTCACACTAAACAATTGTTTTTTGTGCTTGCCCATAATGTAATTTTTTCAGTGGCAAGGGTAAACAAATCTAAACATAACCACACACAATTGATTTTTACATAATCTTGAAAAGGGGGTAAACTTTGAAAAAAATATTTATCTTAGATATGTACCCAAGCCAGTTCTATTATAGTTACACATATTTCACAGCATATCTTCTCATACACCTAATTCAAACACAATATTGATTGGTTAAATTTACACATTACATATACATATGTTATGACATATAATCACACAACTACACGTAGATTCTCACGCCCTCTCTTCATCATCCATAAGTTCCAGGGCGGCCTTTTGCTCCTCTGTTAAACCCGGTGGTGATGGAGATCGAATACTTGCACGATGTTTTAATTCATTCTCCAGTCCCCTATTTTATTTTAACCATTAAAATAAATGTTAAATCTGGTATGTGACATGTATTTGTCCATATTTACCAAACTTGCCACATAAAAACACAGAAACAATTTATTAGAAATATGATAACTGAAGTGGAGGTCTACTCAACTTAGATTTATTTTTCAAATTGTGAGCATACTGATTTGAACTAACCTTAATTAAGGGTAAAAAAAAGGTGAAAAATAAACATGAATGTGTTTTGTTCCCTAACTGGTAAAGCAAATTTACTCAACTTCAAAAAAATAAATTTATAATGATAATCTCTTAAACAAGACCTGTCCACAGGCAGCCGCTCCACTTTTTTCAATGCCGGATAGTCAATAAGCAACAAAGAAAAGGGGGATTATTCTGAAAACATGTTTATCAGACTAACCTACCCTTGATAGCAAATATTTCAAGTTTGAAGCAAATACCTTCGACAGTTATTGAGAAAAATTGTGAATATTCTATGTCAAAAAAGGGAAATAACTGAACAAAGATTGCTTTCAGGACCATTAGCAATGCATTTCAAATTTGAAAGTGAACACGTTTTCTCATAGTTTGAAGTGAATATATATCATACTTTTTTTTCAAATAATTTTTTTAAACTCTCTCAAAATTGTAAAACTGATAGTAACATAATCATTGATATTTTCGGGGAAAATTGCTTGAACAAAAAAATAAAAATTTTTTAAAAAAGGGGAAACTTTAAAGTAAAAAAAATTTTTAGATTTATCGGAAAAAATTTTTTTTTTACAAATATAAACAAAAAGGGGAATTTAAAATCATACAAAAAAGCCCAACAAAAAAAACACAAACCCAAAATTTCTGTAACACACATATAAAAGCTTTAAATTTTAAAACATAAAAGTGTGCAAAGATGCAAAAAAAAAAAAAAAAGGGCTGAAATGTTTTTTTACTGACATTGTACAGCTACAAAACAGGGGCTCTTTCCTTTTTTGGGATCTTTTTAAATGAAGCCATCGAAAAAAACCCACGATAAAACAAGGCTGAAAAAAGGTAAAAAACAATTTTAAAAAAAAATAAATGCTTTTTTTTAAAAAATCAAAGAATGTCATGCCCAAAAACTTTTTTCTCACAGTTGGGTGCTTTTTCATAAGAATACCCCTAAAATAGTTGCTAAATTTTTACCAAATATAAAGGGGGGTTTTCCTTACGAGGAAACACTTTTTAAAGTGTTTTCCCTACCAAAGTAGATGCTCCCCATTTAACCGGCAAACGGGGAAACCTCCTTTTTGGACAACACAAAAACACAAAACTTTTTAAAAACCCAAATAATCACATTTTTATTATTGTGTCGGCATCGACAAGGTGCTGGCCCCCATCGAAATGTGAATGAGCCCCAAAAGTGTGGAGCCCAAAACATCATTTATTTTTTGGGTAAAGAATGTAACTGTTTATCTTATCTGATAACATATACAATTTCATATGCATCTTATCACTGGGGTGACATATTGAAATAAAAATACGCGATTTGATTATTCGAATTCATTAAAATTGAAGTAATACAGGTCACTTGTGTGCACAATTGAAAAATGTGATAGTCCACCATTCTGCACAAAGAAAGACAGAACGGACTACATACGGAAAAAAACACAATGTCAATAAGCTGAATAGTGGGAATTGTGAGAAAATTTTGCTTATGAACGCAACTTAAACTGACACCTCCAAAGATGCGTAAAAAGTATAAAGAAGAACCACACATGCAAGTATTGTACCAAACAGTTCTGTAGTCCAGAGGCATGTTTGCCGTATGTGGTCCATCCTGTCTTCCTTTGTGCAGAATGGACTATTGCATTCTTCAATCGTGTATGTACACGTTAAACGTGCCTTTTAACCTTTTCCCTCATGAGCATATTGTGAAAAATGGTAGTTTTCATTGAAAAGCCTCCTGTTACAAGTTCAAACTGTTATAAAACTGTAAAAAAATGCTTCAATACTAATCAAACTTGGCACAAATATTGACTGAACCATTGCCTTTGTAACAACATGCTCAGTCTTAAATTTCCTGTTACCAGGGCAACAAGGGGACATCTCAAAATTGTCAAAATCACTATTTTGCCTTGATTTTTTCCATCAAAATTTATTTCAAAGTGCTGCATCTTCTTAAGGGATTGAGATAGAGTCAAAGGCTTTTCGGCGTTGGTTACACGTTACCTTATAATCGACTTGAGGTCATTTTTAGCCTCTCACAAGTCCAAAATTTTCTTGGCAATGATGGGGACTACAGCCCACCTTCAAACCCCCTAAACAGAAGGGGGCACATCCCCCTTCTAGCAACCCCCTGATGTGTCTCTTGGATGGGGGAGGGCGCCGAAAAAGTGCTCACATTTTTTAGCAGCATTTCCCAAATGAAAACATTTGTAAGGGGCCCATTTAGGACATTTTTTCACTATTTGAGGCCTAAAAGAGGGGGGTCGAAAGTGGGTTGTTTCGCGCATATATGAGGTAAAGGGTTAAGAGAAGATGGTGTTGCGTATCCCCCATCACATTTACCGCATAATGTACTGGTCGCCGCCTGCTCATGATAGTTTTTTTTTTTAATGAAAATTAACCCTGGCCTTATTTCCGTACGTCTTTCCACAGACATCACATTGAAAATCGTTTTTGTATCCCCTTAATTCATGTCGAATTTCCACCTGAAATTTAAATATATTTTAAAATTAAAAACTGAAACTAAAAGTATAAAACTATTTTTGTATGCCTAGTCTGTTAATATTTTGTACATAGATGTTTTACTTCAATTTTAATGAATTCCAAAAATCAAATCGCGTATTTTATTTTAATATGTCATCCCGGTGATACGATGCATATGAAATTGTATATGTTAATCAGTTTATAGGTATAATAACAATTACACTCCATCATATTATTACAAAATGAATGATAGTGTTGGCTTCATCACATTTTCGAGGGCTCATTCACATTGCCAATGGTGCCAGCACCTTGTCAATGGCTCGATCACAATAATAAAAATGTGATTATTTGGTTTTCAACTAAGTTCTGTAAGTTATTTTTTGTGTTTGTCCAAAGAGGAGGTTGCCATAATGCTATTTGCACGATTAAATGGGCCAGCATCTACTTTACGGTAGGGAAATCACTCAAAATGTGTTTCCTCGTAAAGGAAAACCCACGATGTTATATTTGGTAAAAGTTCTAGCAACGTCATTTTAGTAGTGGTGCAACGATATACCGGTATACCGGTATATTGCAATACAGTCTCGGGTCGATACGTACCGCGGTGCAGCTGCCCTGTATTGCGGTTTTTTCTTTAATATTTATGCCGAAATAACATGAATGTAGAAACTTCAATTTTGAATCAGTAAGCAACGATTTACGACATCAAAAACAAAACATCAATGAAACATGAAAAGATTGCCGACACTAGTCGATCCCTGTGATGTATAAAGAAACGCCGCCGCGAACTTTTCCTGACGAAGCTCTTTGATCTTACCGCGCGAGTAGCAGAATCGTGTGACGTCATTTTCAGAGTGCGGCTTTGATCATGCTTTATTAAATTACACACAGTTACGCAATTTAAGTTAGGACTGATTAAAATTGTTGATTGACTGAAATAAAAAAATGGAAAAAGAAGATTTTGAACTAATTGAAAATGAGAAAGCTAAAAGTAAAATATGGGTGGAATTCAACTTAAAAAAAAGAAAATCTACAGGAAAAATTGAGGACGGCATAGCCGTTTGTAAAAAATGTAAGATGGATATTCGCTATAGCGGAGGGACCACAAATCTAAATACACATTTAACTAGACACCACAAAATCAATCTGCAACAAGGTGCATGCAAGTCTGGTACTAGTTTGATCGCGGCAACAGCGTCAACCGTAAAGCAGCCGACAATAATGAGTTCTTTTGGGCAGACTTCCAAATACAAGCCTACAAGTCAGCGGTATAAGGACATAACGCAAGCCGTCGGAAAATTCATTGTTAATGATCTTCGACCGTTTAGTGTTGTCTCAAATGATGGATTTAAGGATATGATTCGTGTTTTAGACCCTAGATACGACCTACCGTCACGTACGTACTTTTCTGAAACTGTTTATACCGAACATGTACAATGAACGCGTTGGATATGTTAAGTCATGCTTGAAAGAATCTACAGTCGCACTAACGACGGACGGCTGGACTAGTAGGTCCACCCAGTCCTACATCACAGTGACATGCTCTCAAATAACGAAGGACTGGGAATTGAAATCATTTGTCTTGCAAACGAGAGAGCTGCCCGAGAGTCACACTGGTGTAAACATAGCGAAAGTGTTGACGGACGCAGTTTCTGAGTGGGGTGTTAAACCTTCACCACCCCTTGTAAAACAGACAACGCTGCAGAACATGGTAATAGCAGCCAAAGAGGCAGGATGCACACCTCACATCGGTTGCTTTGCCCACACTCTCAACTTGGCTGCTCAGAAAGCCCTTAAGGTAACGACGGTGTCACGCATTTTGGGGAGAGTTCGTCGCGTAGTATCATTTTTCCACGAAGCACCACAGCCACTGCCTTATTGAAAGTGAAAACACAACAGTTAGGACTTAAAAAAAAACTTAAAGCTTTATGAATGATGTCCCGACTAGATGGAATTCTGCAGCAGACATGTTGCAGAGATTCTTGAAATTGCAACCTGCAGTAATATGCATCACTCATTGACAATCTGTTTGTGCCAATGCCGGGGATAATATCTACACTGTCGGACGCTGATATTACTATAGCAGAACAGATCATGACCTGCCTCTTGCCTCTAAAAAGCCATAACAACTGTACTTTGTTCTGAGACGATGCCAACTGTATCCATCATACTCCCTCTGCAGACAAAATTACTCTCGCACGATTTGATTGTAAAGGAAGGAGACATGGAAGTTATCAAAGCAGAATGAAGCAGGCTATGCGTAATGACTTGAACAGCAGGTAAGTTTTTATTTTTATTAACTTACACCGTTTACCCCATGTATATTATATACTTTTTATTGCTGAAATATTAAATTATTAATTGTGATGTATATCACAGTATGGACTTTGTAATGTAAATTATCAAGTAGCCTAGGTAACATAAAACCCATGAATTTTAGTTCTCGCAACATCAATTGTTTTGTAATGCAAGTAAAATAAATAATATTATTATCTGAAAAGATCCTGTAGAAGCATAGATTGGCAATCAGCATGTGGCATTTGAAAAAAAGTAGTAATTGCTTTTAAATTTCCGTTGTTGGTTAATTTAAACTGTACCTTAAAAATATTGATTTGTATTTCAGATACAACAGCATTAACGAGTTTTTACAGGAGTGTACAGTACTGGATCCTCGGTTTAAGGCTTCATGCCTTACACAACAGGAAGCCTTTGACACATACCACAGAATCTGTTCACTGGGCAGCCAACACAAGACCAGCGAAGGTTTAAGGTAGAACAGAGGCAGACGTGGTCACGAGAGAGGCATCTCATACACCCCCACTTCCAGTCATGCCAGATAATGACACTTCTTTGCAGGTAGTTAATTTGGCAGATTTTTTTAACCATCTATGACTGTTCAATTTCATCACTTTGTCTACATTTTGTTAGTATCTAAACACAATTATTTTTTTAGGTTTCCCCGGCTTGTTAAACTTGTTATACAGTTTGAGCATATCTAGTTGTGATGTACATTTGCTAGCTGACAACACTTGACCATATTTCATTTCAGATGTTAAGCCAGCAGTTCCCTCCTGTGAGTGAAATCAGAGCTTCAATTACTGGGACCCAGTCAGCTCCCAGTGAAAGTGGTGGTTAGCGTCTATCCTAGGAGATGTTATTTTGTGTGAGAGAGGACAGAACACAAATTAAAATCTGATATGGAACGTGCAAATGCTGAAATTGAAAACTTAAAACTGAACCACTTGTTCCAATGTCATCCGATCCATTTAGTGTGGTGGAAGAATAATGAATGGCAGTTCCCTTGTATCAAGCTTGGTACGTCAAAGACTGTGTATCCCTGCTACATCTGTCCCCTTCAGAACGTGTCTTTAGTACTGCTGGGGATATTGTAACTGCCCCAGAGGGCAGCTTTAAGTCCAGAAGTTGTTGACATGTTGATATTTCTTAAGAAAAACATTTAAAAGCCTCAAGGACACAGGGTACTTATTCATTATATAGATACATGTATGTGTTCTAAAAGAATAATAAGAAGAGTTGAAATATAGCATATGTTTTTCTGTTTTCTTTAATTATTTTAGTATACACTGTACCACAATACGTATCGCAATACAGGCTGTCTATATCGCAATATATCGCAATACGGGTTTGGCTGTATCGTTGCACCCCTACATTTTAGGGTATTTCTTATTGAAACTGCACCCAACATGATGAGAAAAATGTTCTACATGGCATGGCATTCTTCGATTTTTGAAAAACAAGCATGATCTTTTAAAATTGATATTTTTACTAAAATTTCTTACCTTTTTCAGCCTTGTTTTCATCGAGGGCTCTGCAACGGAAGTGTCAATGGCTCTCATTTAAACAGATCACCAAAATGTGAAAGAGCCACCGTTTAGTAGGCGTGTTGTAATGCAAATTTTCTTGCCTTCACTTGAAAATAGTATGTCTTTGTTAACTTAAATGTCGGAATATTGTCAAATTTCACTGTTGGAAAATCCTTGTACAGTCAGTTAAGTCTTGTACTTGTGTAAGAAGGCAGAGCTAATTTGAAAATGCTATGTATGGACAGAAAGCCAGACAGATATGCCAGGTAGTGGGTGGGAAAATATCTAAACTTATATGTAACACTTATTTTTTTCAGATATCAATTGTTGAATCCCTCTTAACAAATCTGTGCTTACACACATTTGTCAATGTTTAGATTAAGCATTAATATATTTTATAGTAAATTTATAAGTGAGGTGCAATATAAAATCAAACCTTGAAAAGGAGGTGAAAGGGGTGTGTTGTAAAAAATTATAGAGAGGCTTAGAAATCACAAATGAGGACATCAAATACATACTTGTGTGTTTCTCCAAGAGTTTTTTATATCTTTAACATTTAGAGTTTTACCTTTTCATTTCACCTATTCCTTGCCTTTGATGACAATTATTTTTTCTGCTTTTAATCTGAGTGAAAAAAAAACACCCTAAAAATTGTTTTAAAATAATTTAAATTTAAGGCAGTGTTATTGTAATGCTTTCACCGAAAAGAAAATCTAACATTAGCCAATATCATAGCAAATCAGTTATTTCTGGGTCATTATTTTTTATTAGATTATTTACAATGGCTTATCCTTCATCACATATGTCCTAAATTCCATTTATGAATAGTTAAAAACTATTAAATACAGAAGATTGTCAAAAATAACATTCCAGAAAAAACAGATTTATTACGATATGGGCCAATGATAGAAATTGACAGGAAAGCATTACAGTAAGACTACCTTAACTACAGTAGGAAAATCATAAGAATGCATAGTTTTGTGTGCTTTAAAGAGATTAATATCAAAGAATTTATGTTGTGTAGCAAACAGTATAGTCTAATGAGACTGTGAAAATGTGAACAATGATACACTAGTAGCTCTATACTATTGGTATAGGCCAATCATTTATTGCCCATTGTATGCTGAAGTGTTACCATAAAGAAAGAATCCTATGATAATCTCCCATGTCTACTGACCTCCGCTTTGTGAGTTCAAAAAGATTGCATGATACAGTTAACTAAGTAATTAGTCAGAAAAATACAGCATGTACAAAGCCATTCCTTTTTAACCCCTTAACCTGCTGAAATTTGTGTACTGGATTTGTCTTGATTTGAATTTGGAACAGTCCATTTTAAGATAACGGGATTTCAATATAAAAATACAAAAATAATGCACTACCAACAGTTCACAAGACTAGTCTGACTACATGCACAAGCAGGCTGGCCTGGCTTTATACTGGTGGCAAAGACTAATCAAGACTAATCATTTTCGATTCCAGTAGGAAAGGGTTTAATCTCTATCTTAGGTAATAAATAGGAAGCAGTCATCCATAAAATATTGCTTTAACATTGCTATAGTTTATATAAGTATTAGTTCATATAAGTATATCAATATGTGCTTTATCAATAATCAGCAAAACTTCTAGAATAAGGTTACAGGTTCAAACACTTACTGAGCATCAAGGTCTGCTACCCTCTCGGCATCATCACTCCTGACAATCATCATCTGTTCCAACTCTGAAATGGTAACATAGTATACAATAATTGAGATGTGTCTTCACAAAACCAACATAGTGGGTTTGCCACCAGCATGGATCCAGACCAGCCTGCGCATCCACGCAGTCTGGTCAGGAGCCATGCTGTTTGCTATCAGTTTCTCTACTTGTAATAGGGTTCGAAAACGAACAGCATGGATCCTGATCATTTGTTTGTTTGTTTGTTTGTTTCATTTTACGCCTTTTCCAACAGTATTTCAGTCATATAGGCAGGTAGTTTCCTAACCATCGTTCCTGGAGAGTTACACCAGTACTAGACTACCTTCCTCCGCGCCAAACTACCAAAGCATCTCCCGGGGATCAAACCCACAGAGTGTGCTGATGTGCAGGCTGGTCTGGATCTATGCTGGTTGCAAACCCATTATGTTGGTTTTGTCATGACGCGGATCAGTCATGTAATAAATGAAATTGAAAGAGTTTCTGTACAACATTAAAGGAACTCATCTGAGGTCCTAAAGCCTCAAACATAAAATTTGAATTTATTACACAGGTCAGCAAAAGCATCCAAAACAGAAATATAGATAAAAAGATAATAAGGAAATATACTCAGGATTAAATTTAAAACTGTAGTTTTGTGATATTCTTAGCCAGATTTGAGTGAAATGGGTTGCAATGCTTTTTTTATTTGGTAAAGTTTCACAATTAGAGTAATTATTCCAGAAAAACAAAATGAGATATCTGAAATCATGCACCAAGTTTGGTCTGTCAAATTTTTTTTTAAGTTTGATCATGTTAAAAAACCGTCAATGGAGTCCTTTTAATTAATACTGCTGATTATGTTGAGTTATGGGTCAATAAATAATTTGACCTTTGAAACAAGTGACAAGTTTCATAAGAATACTGTTCAAACTATGTGCATGTATTATGCTCACAATAACCCTAATGCCAGCGGCATTATTCTTCAAATATTCAACCTAACATAACAAGAAAATACAGTACAGAAATATCTCTGTCAAAAAAGAGACAGTCAAAAAAGAGACAAAAAATCCATTGTAAAATTTAATATCCAAGGTGTTTTAAAGCTTATTTCAAATTTTTATCATATGCTACGTAATGCTGGCATTGTGATACTTCAATTTTACTGGTAGAGTTAGATCTCAGGCACATCCAGGCACCTGAGTATTTTGTAAAATGGTAAGTTTTTGAGATTGAATTTCATTTGTCAAATTCTGTGGTATATTTGATTTATTTAATCCACAACAACTTGTCATATAGTACATTGTAACACTATTTCATTAAATCATTGTATCATATTTGCTCTTCATATTCAAATTTCAACCACCAAGAAAGTTAGTGTTCATTAAGTCAGCATTAATTTCATTAAATCTATCACTCATCACCCTTGTTTGACAGGCAAGACTGTTTCAATTTTATCAATGTTGAATAACAAATACTTATCTATCTTAATAATCTATACAAATTGTCATATAAAACTAAATAATAAAGTGTTTCTTAAATGTCTTATTGTTAACCAATACATACCTTCTGCTAAACCTTCCCTTTCTAAGTCAAGTTCATAAAACTTTTCTTCTTCTCTCACAATCTCATTTTCCATCTGATAAAGAAACAGTTATTTAATCATATCTTTTTATATAGCATTTAGTAATTTAATAAGCAGTTTGCACCCTTTTATTATATTTTAAAAAACATTTAAAATATAATAATAGGGATAGTGCAGTTTATTATCATTTTTGTTGGTATGCTATGAATACAGACACGATGGGAAAATGTTTCAAATTTGCAAAATTATTGCACACAGTGTGAATCTAAAATGGCCTTAATGTGTGTATCATGTCATAAGAATACAAATTTACAGTTAAACTCATTTAAACTTTATGTGAATTAAAGTTTACAGCAACAGAAATATTCTGATAATAACATAGAAGTCAGTAATATATGAAGTACAGATATAAAGTAGAATCCTACCCTTTTTAGTTTACTTGTTAGTTGTTTCTCATTTTCTATAAATTCTTTCTGTAATCTAGCGTCTTCAGCTAAAATTGATGCTCTGAAATTGAAAATATGAGGAAAAAAAAATAAGAAATTTTCATACAAGTCAAGAGTATCACAGCAATAATCTATACAGAATACTGGTTCACAGTATACTTTTGAACAATTTAATTTTTATTTGGTATCAAATGTTTATGGTTTGTAATCAATTGCTAAAATAAGTTTGGCTAACTTTGTCACTGTCAATTGTTAATTTATGGAATTTCAAGAATATTAAAATGTTTAACATTAATCCTTGCCTTTTTGGAAATGAAAGTGATTAGATATTGCAAACTGTATAGAGCTAGTTTTGCCTGCAGATCTGTACAGTCTGACCAATGTCTGAGGTTATGAAGAAATTATCTAAGCTCAAACTCAAAACTCAAGTATTTGATTGGTCTAAAGCTTGCAAAAGAATTGTACACTGACCAATAAAAATCCTGAGAATGTTTTATTTCCTCCAGCCAAGGCTCCATTCTGCTGATTTATTAACTTACAACTATCCAAGTGATAATGGAGAGTTCCAAAAATGGATACTGGATACATCTTCTTCAGAAGTTCAAGTTATAAAACTTTTATTCTGAGTTCTGTCTCAAATCTTAGGATTTTCATTGGTTATTGTACATTCCCTGGCAGTTTCTGACCAATCAAATACCTGAGATCAGAGTTTTACCTGGGAATAATAATAACTGTCATATGTTGCCGAGGGATGGATATTCCGATCCAAACCGCAAACATATGTAAGATATTTTTTCTTGCATATTCTGCCATTAATTTCATATTTGAAATATTTTACCTCAATAACATATTTGTTCATGGAAATTAAAGTCATTTCGTCCATAACTATTTTCTTACAATATCGTATGAATTTACAATTAATAACAACAGTGAAATGATGTCATCCTAAGCACATAGTTCCCTTCTAAAATGACAACGGTGAAATGATGTCATCCTACATACATAGTTCCCTTCTAAAATGACATCATATTAACCCGGTTCATTCATAAAATGCGCTAAAATGACGTTGTTGTAAGATACGCAACTCATCTGGCACCCCCATGCCAATGAAATTTAGGGCATGGTTAAAACTCACAGAAACGCCAGTCTGCAATGCAAGAAAATTTCTTTATTACCTCGGGCCCTGGTTAAGGATTTAAGCATACTAGAGTGAAGATTTCTGGTCAGACTATTGTTAGAATATAACAGTTAATACTTATTATCATGGATAACAATTAAAGAATTTAGTAAATACCCTTTCTGTCTTAATTCTTCATTTTGTTTGAGTTGTTTCTGTAATTGTGCAGTCAAAGCTCTTTCCTGACCTTCAAGCTTGGCTTTTGATGTCTCAAATCTACGTAAACTCTGTAATGTATAATGTTAAAAAATGATATACATGTACAGAAACAGCTGTAAAACTTTTATCTTGTTGATTTAGGGGGAAATGTTAATTAAGTTTGGATCATTTCTATAAGCTGATAATGAAAAGTTGTTTATTTGCAGGAGGAAGACTTTCATGTAGTTTAAAGGACTTCACTTTCGTGTTGTAATAAAAATTATATATTTAGAAAATAAGAACTTATACCTTTATCAGTTTTAATTAAAATTTAGCAATGAATAGGCAATAGAAGCTGATAATATTAGAGGGTTCATTCATTTCAATAATATTATAAATCCCACATCACTTTGGGTCTGTCAGCAATAATTTAAAGATCTTTGTGAATCAAAATCTAATACTTTTATGTTCTAAATATTTATTTACTTAAGCTATTTACCTTTCTCAAGGCATCAAGTTTTCCTTCACTATCTACTAACTTTTCATGCAATGCATCTAAATCTCTGTCAAAAAAGTACAGCAGATATGATTATGCAAATCAATAATATGATAAATCATATTATAGTTATATATTTCATTAAACAATTAAGAATATATTTGAATAAAAAATTGATCCTCCATTCAACAGCCACCTGTTTTAAGCAGCCAAAATGGCTGCTTCCCTTAGCTGGCTGATTTAGACAGCTTTGACTGAACATGACTCTACGGTCTACAGATCACAAAGACTTTCAATCTTATGGTCAACACATTTCAGCATCTGAATCCCAAAGAATGATATACTGCTAGCTCAAAGTAGATGGCTTTTCTAAAGTGCCTACATAGAGCATTGTCAGGTGAACTATGTAATAAGGTAAGAATGTCATGTTAATGTTATCTTCCACAACTAGTAAAGCTATTCACTTGCCACAGTCATAATCTTGTACCATCAGTTAAAATAAAAAAAAATACATTACTTAAATGTGTTTTCTAATCAAAATCTATATAAGCAAAGAGATCCATGGGATGGGGTCATTTTTCACTATAGAGACATGATTATAAATAATCACAAAGTATATAACTTATAAAAATTAATCTATAGAAATAAAAGTTAAATAGATTATACATTTGTAATAAATAAAACTTACTTTTTCTTTTCAACATTTAAAAGTTTTTGTTCCTTTGTTTTGTCTGTTGTACTTGCCTGAAATTAAAACAAGACCTTAATGCACTAAAAAGGCTATTATCTATATACAGAATATTATAATCAGTTTAAATTTACAAATTTTACAGTTTTATTTTCACTATCTAGTTTTATTTTCACTATCTAGTTTTATTTTCACTATCTGTTTCAAACATTTGTTCACTTATCTGCAGTACTTTTATTCTCTGTAGATTAAATGCAAATATTGCAATCAAAATACTTCTTCTACGTACCACAGCCTTCTTCAACTGTCTTTTCTCTGATCTTGCCTCCCCTCTTTCGTGTATTAAATCTTCCTTGAGTTGAAGAATACCATCTTCTAAATCTACAATCTGGGAATATACAAAATGATAAAGTTACAACTGTAATAAAACATTATTTTTCCAGGCATGGTAAATAACAGCAATTATGATACAGGAATTACCTTTAAATATGATATGAAAAATGATGTGTACAAAGTGTCTAGCAAATTAATCATTTTACCAGATGTTTATAGAGTATATAGATAATTGTAAATAAATCAGCATTCAAAATCTAAATAAGAATCTTTACACATACAGGCACTAACAAAAATTAGATATGAAAAATATCTCCACTGATGCAAGAAAATATCACAACTATCATAATGAGAATGAAAGTATTTCATGTTGTTAAAGGTGGGAGACAACATATTTATAATAATGGTCATTAGCTGCCCCGGTACAACATTAGACTCAACCTGGTTCTTGAACATTTTGAAATGCCAGAATTTAAATCATCTCTAGTTGGATTGTTCATATTTAAAGTATATTTATTGCATCTGTGTAGTTTTTTGTTTGTTATATGATCATTAAAAAGTTGTTTTTTATGTATTCTCCAGAGCGGAAGGATGAAAGATATACTACCCTCCAGGAGACAGGAGTTTTTAAAGAGGGCAAATTAAACAGTGTCCCAACAGAATGAAGATTTTTGAAAAAGGTATATGGGTATATTTTGGGCCTCATTTGAGTGGAATAGTATTGATGTTTAAAGTTGAAGACAGTGTATAATTCATCATGACTGATTTACTACAGAACATAGAGTACAAAATTTGACTATGCTGAGACCATGACCTGAAGTAACTTACATCTTGATTTGTCTGTCTAACTTGGTCTCTAGTCTCATTCAGGTGAATCTGCATGCTGCAATAGATACAGGAAGCTTATTTCATATTACAATTATACCGCAACATCAAATTAATTAAAACAACATGATTATTATTATCTAGGGATGGCAACGAGTAACCGGTTAAGCGAGTACTCCATCGAACGTCCGAATATCGATTAACAAAAATGATATTCGATTACTCGGAAAAAAATATTTATTTTCTACTTTTTTGCGATTTAGAAAGATTAGTTCAGAAATTCGGAAATGTACACGTATTATATAAATACTTGTTAAATGCAATCAAAACATCCTTGCAGAGGTGTGAAAATGATATCTTAAATTTAACGAGGCGATCAGTAGTTTGACACGCGTATGGGATTGAACACAGTCCTGCATCGTTTACGTTATTCGGCCTCTTATTATATTTAATCACATTTAATATTAGACAGTTGTAGCCGAAACTTGTAAATTATAAAAACGTAAATATCAATCGAGTACTCGATCGGAAAAATGACCGAGTACTCGAGTATTGATTTTGGTATTCGTTGCCATCCCTATTATTATCATTCAAATACTGTGTATGCTTTGACCTAACCCCTTTTCAAAGTTCAAAAAAAATACCAGGATGAACCCAGATTTTCCGCAAATATCACACATGCAAAAGGGGATATAATTCTGCCTAAATGGTAGTTTATGCCAAACTACATACCTTCATATACCAGTCTTTAATCAAGACAAAGTTTCTCATTGAAAATCTTGCTTAATAATATCATTGATATCATGTATGAATTTATTCATGTGTTCCTTGGAGATATCATGATTCAAACAATAACAAAATTTCAGGACGTACGGACATACGGACGGACGTACCAACTTTTGACATTTATGAGGCAAATCAGCTCATAAACACCACCTGGACCAACGTCCATAAGCAAAATTAGCTCATAAAAACAAAAAAATAGCTCTTAATTTGAATTTTATGAGTTTTTGTTCTTTATTTAACTACGGAATGAAGCTCATAAATATCAAATGTTTGCTCGGATGGACAGACGTACGGCATGACGGACACTCGGACGGACAAGTGCAACACTATATGCTCCCACTCTGTGGGGGCATAAAAACAATAGTATGGATGAATACCAAAGGAGTAGAAAAGGAAGATTTATATTGGAATAAAGTGAAGAAATTTTATTGAAAATGAATTCTGGAAATGCTCAATAATATAATAATTAAAAGACATTGGTACCTGGCTTTCTCGGCCATTCTTTGGTTAAGCTGTGAGATGATCTCCTCATGTTGTTGTCTAACTTGTTCTCTCTCCGGACTGAAATAATTATCATGATGATGTAAAGTTTTGTAAATCTTTGACAAATCACACAAAATATATAACACTTAAGAAATAAAAACATGTAATAACAAGTCATAAAACATCATTTATTGCATTTTAAAGGTAAGTAAATGTATTAGTATTGAATGGATGTTTATCATTAATCATCAAATTATACTAAATTAACAGGAGCAAGGCTTAATTCTTGAGTCATCCTAAACTGTGATTATAATTTCTCAGGTAAAATAATACAAATATAAATAAATATGTTTTTTTTTTACATTTACTAACTGAAACTATTTACACACACAAAAAATCAGAGGTACGTCAGTTTTAATAAGGGAATTTAAGAGGCTGGACATTTTGTCTTGCATCCTACATAACACAGCAAACCACACAAACACTCGAAAAAAGAAGATTCTAAATGGCCCTTTTTAAAGTTCAAATCTTGTAAAAACTAAAATCTTTCAAAAAATAAAGAAATGCAAATTAGTCATATTTTAATTCAGTAATCAGCCCTTATCATGCTTAATAAGTATATATAGGACTTGTCTTGCTTTGAACTTGAATTGACCATTTTCCATGCATAATAGTATAGAATTACTCATTGTAGGGGCAAATGTGTACAAGTGGCCCACTTGCTGAGACAGTAGAGCTGCAGAATGGTAATTATTGATGGTACAGACACAGGCTGTGTATTGTTCCCACCCTTTGACCCAAACATAAGGAGGAATTCTCATATCATAACACTAAAATTCGAAAGCCAACATAAAGTATACAGTAGGGTCTATTTGCAAGGGCATTCAGACTGGTCTAGCAGTACGTACAGGTGGTATATACTCTCAAAACTGAACTGGCTTTTAGATTTTCATGAGGTTGAGGTATCTTGATGGAATCAACTTTAAATATTCAGTTCTTAAATCCTTAAAACAAGTTTTTTGTTTGTTTGTAAGGTTTTGCATCACACCAACACAGAATGGGTCGTATGTTGACTTTCCAGTTTTACTGGTAAAGGAACACCTTAGGTGCACAACCATGTATTATGTCAGGCACAAGTGGGCACCTAAGCTGAACCACTTTTCCAGAACCTAGCTGGATAGCTTCCTCACAAAAAAAGAAATAAAACGTTAAGAAATTGTCAACAAAAATACCAGCAAAACACTCTTAACATAAGGTAATAGCCACACAATATCCTGGCATATTTCCTGTAACAGCTATAACATTTGCTCAGGAAACTCTAACTACTAAGAATGATAAATTTTAAGTAGATGGGCAGGAAGTAAAATCAACATTTAAGCCACTGAAAATTTTATACAGCATATTAAATTGTCTATTTGAGACATCCTGCAATATTCATTAAATGCAAGAATTTTAATTAAATTAGACTATCACTAAATGTGATTAACCCTTTCCCCCATGAGCATATTGTGAAAAATGGCCGTTTTCACTGAAAAGCCTCCTGTTACAAGTTCAAACTGCTATGAAACTATGAAAAATGCTTCAATACTAATCAAACTTGGCACCAATGTTGACTGGACCATTGCCTTTGTAACAACATGCTCAGTCTTAAATTTCCTGTTACCATGGCAACGAGGGGACATCTCAAAATTGCCAAAAATCACTATTTTGCCTCGATTTTTCCATCAAAATTTATTTCAAAGTGCTGTAACTGCTCAAGGGATTGAGATAGAGTCAAAGGCTTTTCAGCGTTGGTTAAACGTTACATTATGATCCACCTGGGGTCATTTTTAGCCTCTCACAAGTCCAAAATTTTCTTGGCGATGAGGGGGACTCCGCCCCCCTTCCAACCCCCCTAACAGAAGGGGGCACATCCCCCTTCTGGCAACCCCCTGATGTATCTTTTGGATGGGGGGCGGCGCCGAAAAAGTGCTCAATTTTTTTAGCAACATTTCTCAAACAAAAACTTATGTTGGGGGCCCAAATAGGACATTTTTTCACTATTTGAGGCCTAAAAAGGGGGGGGGGGGGTCGAAAGTGCGTTGTTTCGCGTATATATGTGGTAAAGGGTTAATACCCCCACAAGACTGCTTCAGAAATGAGGATGTTACTAGTAACAAAATAGAATTGAAATATAGAGTTATGGTTGTGGGCAATTAAACATAGTTGTGGTTCTTGTATGTTGCATTTCCTTTCAATGTGGTTGGCCATTGATAAATTTTATTGAATTACTCTGTAATAAGTCCAGAAAGACAAGGAAAAGAAACAAAGGGCAATAACTCTATAAGTACTGAAGATGGACTTATAGTTCTTGTGCACTGCACTTCCTGTTATTATGCTTGACCATTGTATGAAGTTGTTTTGAATTCCAACCAGTACTTTTTAAGTTATGCTCTGGACAAGGAAAACTATCAATGGGCAGTAACTCTGTATTTTGTCAAAATGGAGTTATGGCTCTTGTGCACTGCACTTCCTTTTAATGTCCTTGACAACTGTATGAAGTTGTACTGAATTCCAAACAGTAGTTTTCAAGTCATGCTATGGACAAGGAAAAGTAACAAAGGGCAGTAACTCTGTAATAAGTCAAGATGGAGTTAGGGTTCTTAAGCACTGCACTTTCTCTCTATGTGCTTGACCATTATATGTAGTTATATTGAATTCCAACCATTAGTCTTCAAGTTATGGTCCGTACAAAAGAAAGGAATGGAAAAGTAACAAAGGGCAATAACTTTGTAATTTCTTTAGATAGAGTTATGGTTCTTGTGCACTGCATTTCCCCTTATTGTGTTTGACAATTGTATGAAATTGTTTTGAATTCAACAAGTAGTTTTCAAGTTATGCCCCGGACAAGGGAAAGTAACAAAGGGCAATAACTCTGTAATTAGTCAAGATAGAGTTATGGTTCTTGTCCACTGCACTTCCTCTCAATGTGCTTGACCATTGTATGTAGTTATATTGAATTCCAACCGTTCGTCTTCAAGTTATGCTCGGGACAAAAAAGCAATGGAAAAGTTACAAAGGGCAATAACTCTGTAATTATTTTAGATAGAGTTATGGTTCTTGTGCACTGCACTTCCCTTTATTGTGTTTGACAATTGTATGAAGTTGTTTTGAATTCCAACCAGTAGTTTTCAAGTTATGCCCCAGATAAGGAAAAGTTACAAAGGGCAATAACTCTGTAATTAGTCAAGATAGAGTTATGGTTATTGTCCACTGCACTTCCTCTCAATGTGCTTGACCATTGTATGTAGTTATATTGAATTCCAACCATTAGTCTTCAAGTTATGCTCCAGACAAAAAAAGCAATGGAAAAGTAACAAAGGGCAATAACTCTGTAATTATTTTAGATAGAGTTATGGTTCTTGTGCACTGCACTTCCCTTTATTGTGTTTGACAATTGTATGAAGTTGTTTTGAATTCCAACCAGTAGTTTTCGAGTTATGCCCCGGACAAGAAAAAGTAACAAAGGGCAATAACTCTGTAATTAGGCAAGATAGAGTTATGGTTCTTGTGCACTGCACTTCCTCTCAATAAGCTTGGCCATTGTATGTAGTTATATTGAATTCCAACCATTAGTCTCCAAGTTATGCTCCGGACAAAAAAAGCAATGGAAAAGTAACAAAGGGCAATAACTCTGTAATTACTTAAGATAGAGTTATGGTTCTTGTGCACCGCACTTCCCTTTATTGTGTTTGACAATAGTATGAAGTTGTTTTGATTTCCAACCAGTAGTTTTCAAGTTATGCCCCGGACAAGGAAAAGTAACAAAGGGCAATAACTCTGTAATAAGTCAAGATAGAGTTATGGTTCTTGTGCACTGCACTTCCTCTCAATGTGCTTGACAATTGTGTGTAGTTATATTGAATTCCAATCATCAGTCTTCAAGTTATGCTCTTGACAAGGAAAATGCAACGGACGTCTGGACCCACCGACCGCCCGACCGACCAACCGACCACCGGGTGACTCCCATATACCCCCAAACTTCGTTTTTGGGGGTATAAAAAGGTGATAGAAGAAACAGCTAGCAAATAACTACATGAATTTATCGATTTCAAATAAATAGACCAATGTCTTTTCTACATTGTTTTGAAACTATAGTCTAAATGTCTTTAGCTACAGGAACTCAATATACCATTGTCTGAATAAAGAAAAAAGATCAAGATATTTTAAATTACACCAATAAAGACTGTATAATCTAACAAACTTTTAATCAAGTCAATTAAAAATGTAAACTTACAACCAAAGTAAAATATATATTTTTTATTTTAGAACAAGCCATATAAATCTTATTGATAAAGACAACCTTAAAAATCAAAATCCATTCAATTAAACTCTAATACAATACATTAATAAATTTGTATGATGAACATCTACGACTTTGCATACAACAGATTTGGCTATTGTTATTTAGAAGGTTTAAAGTACAGAAAAAAAACCACCTAAAATTAACAAACAACATCATAAAGTCTTGTTATATATCACAGATGTGCTGGCTGGCCTGACCTGTATATAACAATACTAGTATTTATAGAATTAAGGAAGAAAATAATGATAACTTTAAATATAAATGTTTTGTTGTAATTAAAAGATAAATTTACATTTTATAATAGATTCAGAGTACATGTACTTTATGTACTTTACTTTTTTTAGTAAGTCATTCAGTAAATCCATCCTGATTCAGAAATGGAAACAAATGAAGAGTTATGCCCCCTAATGTGCCTAATTAGTTAAAATAATCAGTTTCCAGAACCATGAAGAAAAAAAGGTTGTAGAAATATGCAAAGAATGGCTTACTGTAGTTGTGCATTTTCCTCATCAAGCTGTTTCTGGTAACCCTCGAGGTAAACTATGTTTTTGTTGACTTTTACTAATTGATTCTTCAAGTATTCTATGGCATCAGCATTTGATTTTTTGGCAGAGTTAATAGCATCTGTATGATAAAAATTATCATGTAAATTATTTTCCTAAGAGTGTGATTAAAAATGTTTAAATGCTAGTATAAAAAGCTTTTTTTCAAAGTTAACAAATTAGTAGGGACGGTTATTTAAAATCTAAAATTAAAAAAAGGTTTTATTTGCTGCTATAACCATGTAAAATGATGATGATACCTTCCATCAAAATGTTACTAGATTTTAATTTCCCAGGACACATTTATTCAGCAAGTGATGCAAAATAAAATCAAGGAGTAGTAGTAAGAAAACAGTTTGATTACATTCATAATATCAGGTTCAAATATTAATATTAAAAAAATCCAGTTGTTGATTTTGTTGTTGTTTTTTAAGGTACCTGTGATTTCCTGGGTGATCCGTCCTGGTAGAAACTGCAGTGTATGTCTCTGTATACTGGCACGGATAGTCTCCGCTTCCAACCTGTCGTGTGCCTCAGACCGTAATATTTCCTACATATACAGAATAAACTTTATAAGACAGAGAAATCAGTTTTTTATTTGAATCCATGTTCCTATACAACTGTTGAACAGATATACTGGTATATTGAAACATGCAGAATTTAGTCTGTATTCCAAGCATAGTTTCTTAGCATAAATCAATCTTAAGAAGCACCCTTGAATATTACGGCTTATTAAAACTGTGTGACATAAATATAGATATAGATATATAAGATTTCTAAATATAAGATGCAAACAATAATAAAAATGTTATTAAGTCAATACCTGATATCTATTGTAAGATCATAAATAAGTTGGTTCAATATAAAGTGTTTTTTTTCACCAAAATATTCGGCGAAATTCAGCCCCATTCCGCCCTCAAAATAGTATGTTTCCCCCCCCATAAAGCCAAAAAATTTCCCCCTATAATATGACAGCCCAAATTTGCCTGCAATGAATATCATATTTTTAGAAAATGCTTTATTTTATGCCTGTAAGACTTACTGTTAAGCAAGGTTGTTTACAAATCTTTCACATATGGGTAAGGGGACTTGCCCAAAATTGACCGAACCCCTTCCCCTAAAATTGAGAAAAAAACAGTGATATATTTTTGTAAATAAACCTACCAGTTCCTTAAGCGCTTCAATCACTTGATCTATATTACACACATCTGTCTCACTAAAACCAAAATCATGTCTCATCCGATCACCTGCAAAAACATTATAAATTAAGTTAAGAAATACATAAATAGAATGTAATGCCTATCTACGTATAGTGGAACCCCATTGTATCGTGCTATTCATTGTATCAATCTATTTACAAATCTTTAGATTTTTTGCAAAATACGTCACCTACTGATTGTTAACATTTACAACAGTGTCACGAAAATCTTTCGCATTTATTTTTGTGCAGTAAAATGATCAAAAACATGTTTCCAGTACCGTAAGATGTTGTAGATAATAAATAGACTTATAAATAATGTGTTCTTATTAAAAGTACATTTGCTGTCTGTTAAAAGTTCCTAAATTTATGCTGACATTTTAAAACAGACATCTATGTAACTATGTTATTAATTGACTAATTTATCTAACATAAAGATGGTTAATGTTTCCCAAACTTTGACTAACTGAGCGATTCTCACAATGCATCGATATAATGGCGTGACCTAATTCTTCAACCTGTTTGACATGTCTGTAAATATCCGTATATTCCAAAGCTAAAAACTATATATCAGTGATGTTTGCCATGTAAATATTATGGCAAAAGGATCAAAATAAATGATACAAAATAAATA
This sequence comes from Ruditapes philippinarum, assembly GCF_026571515.1. Lineage (NCBI taxonomy): Eukaryota > Metazoa > Mollusca > Bivalvia > Venerida > Veneridae > Ruditapes > Ruditapes philippinarum. Next base: position 24,463 of record NW_026855481.1, on the reverse strand, counting down.
TTCAGGGAGATTTGAATTTTTTAAATGCAGTTGTGATTTATGGGTTAATAGATCGATACAACGGGGTTCCAGGCTATACAGAACCAAAAATGTAGAATAACTTATCACTTATTAGGGGAAGTCAAAGGCAATAGCAAAGCTATTGTTTTCCTGATAACATCCAACAATTAATCATGTAAGGCATTCCTGCAAGTGTTTTCGTTAATATACCATGTGACTTTATCCAATTTAGATGGTGTGAAGAAACTTTTAAAAGACCTAAACCCAAATAAAGCTTCTGGTCCTGACCAAATATCCCCTAGGTTATTAAAAGAGCTCCATCAAGAGGTTACTCCCATATACTGACCCACATCTTCCAGATCTCACTAAAAACAGATATTGTCCCAGAAGACTGGAAGCATGCTATAATTGCGCCAGTTTACAAAAAAGGCCCAAAATGCAAACCCAGCAATTATAGACCTCTCTCCCCGATATGTATAGCGTCCAAATTAATGGAGCACATCTTAGTGTCCAATATTATGTCCTTTTATGATAAACACAACATCCTTAGCCCCTATCAACATGGCTTCAGGTCAAAACGGAGTTGTGAGTCCCAGCTAGTAAGCTTCTCCCTGGAAATTCATGACAATCTTGAAAGTGGCCAACAAACTGATGTCATAGTCATGGATTTCAGTAAGGCATTTGATAAGGTGGACCATCACAAACTTGTGAGTAAACTAGAAAGATTGGGTATAAGTTATGAGGTTACAAATTGGGTCCATTCCTTCCTTAAGTCACGCTCCCAGCAAGTTGTAGTTGAAGGTCAAAAATCAGGAATTCTACCAGTTCTCTCAGGTGTCCCCAAGGGCTCGGTATTAGGTCCCTGTCTTTTCCTTTCTTACATCAATGACCTCCCAGATAGTGTCAAAGGTAAGGTTAGACTCTTTTCAGATGATACTGTTGTCTACCTAACCATCAGATCTAAACAAGATGCCCAAACCCTCCAAGATGACCTTCATGCTTTAGAAAAATGGGAAAAAGACTGGTCCATGGAATTCAACCCTGACAAATGTGAAGTTCTCAGGATAACAAGAAAAAGAAACCCTGTAATATTTCCTTATACCCTCCATAACATCCAACTTAACTCAACTCAAGAAGCGAAATACTTAGGAGTCACTATTAGTCAAGACCTTTCATGGACCAAACATATAAACAACATCACATCAAAAGCAAATAACTCCCTCAGATTCATTAGAAGAAATGTTAAAACCAATAAAAAGATAAAAGAAACTGCATATAAGACCTATGTTAGACCTCAGGTTGAATATTGCTCCATAGTTTGGCATCCTTGGCAGAAATACTTAATTTATAAGATAGAGCAAGTACAAAGATCAGCTGCTAGATACATTTTTAATGATTATGACTATACAAGTAGTGTCTCAAAAATGAAAAATGATCTTAATTGGCAAACCCTTGAACAGCGTCGAAACATCAGTGCTGTAACCTACTTGTATAAAATCCAAAACAACATTGTTTTTGTTGACCACCAACACCTTACCCAAACAAGAAATCTGAACTACCTGATACCCTACTCGAGGACACAATATCATCAAAATTCTTTCTTTCCTAGGAGCATACGTCTTTGGAATAGCCTTCCCCTAACTGTTCAGTCCAGCCCCAGTTTAAACATCTTTACTGAGAGGCTTGACCCATTCTATAAATTCTAAACTGCACACTATGTTTTTAAATTAATAGCGAGCTCGACGAGCTGGCCCAAAGGGCCTGCTCGCAAAGCGAGCTTTACGGTAACGCGAGTACCTGCTAAGTGATGGTTTTGAAAACTTTCGTCCAAAGTAACGAATTTGACACATCGCAACCTTTCGAATTGAAAGATAACGATAAAAACTGAGGAATTCTGACTGAAAACGGATGTGTAGACTGGTCACCCGCGCACGTCTATGGGAACCATAATTGGACAGGGAACCAGAATAACGGAAGCTGTGTATAAAAAATGAAAATCGAAGGCGCCATTTTGTTTGAAAAATCTGATAAATAAAAACATTTTTTTTGTCAAATTTTGTTGTGAAAACTATCTAGAATGAAAGAAAATGGTCTAACTAAGAAAATGAATCCGAACACCAATATCTTTTATTCAGTCGTTAACGCTGTACAGACGTTTAAAGTATTGTTTACGTGACGTCACAGCGTAGCGCCAAACAGCACGTGCAAAACAAACAAATCAAGTACACTAATTTAATGTCGCAAACGTGTTAAGTATTACATTTATTTCACTTAAAAAAATCTTTATTTCGCTTGAAAAATTATAGAATGAAATAAAATAAACAAAGTTTTATCAACGTTTTCAAAACTCGTTATTCATTTCACGACAGGGGCGGAGCCATATTTAACACAGTACGTGTGACGTCACACGCACTCGTCACTGCATTTGAAATAAAAATGAGCTTTCATACAAGTACATCAAGCTCGCTTTGAGTTTGAGGCTTTGCCTTTTTCATATTAGTCTTGTAGAACTTTTATTCTTTTAACTTTTTAATTTGCATATAAATAAATTCTTTTATTAACAGTTCCCTGACAACGCGCCTGCTAGTCATAATCAGAATTGATTGTTAAGCAGTATGATGTAGATGTAGATGTAGAATTTAGTCAGACATATCAGGCCGCTTTGAATTTAGGTTGTGAATGAAAATTGGTTCCTATAGTCTTTACCCTACTTTTTCGTTCATTTCAAAAATAAATCAATACCTAGCTCTTGTAAATGTTCGACAGCATTATTTACACCAGTAGTCTCTACTTGCGATGACATTTTTCCTAATATACTGATAAATTAGCTGGCCTGCGCTCATCTCACTTTCGACGCCATTTGTAAACAATTTACTTGATATACTTCGGTTATTTCCGTTGATTTGTTGCAACCTAGGTTGGTTCCTAGCTTCATGTTAAAACCCGTTTTGATTCCCGTTTTTTTTACCGTTTATCCGGTGTCACCAAGGTACGGAACTAGTTCTGGTCGGTGATTTTGTCCCTATCTGTCTATTTCTGGATACTGCCAACCCCTCTTACGAGTGTTAAAGGCAGGAATTAAGTGCACGTCGGATTGTTAGTAAAAGGTGAAAAGAAAAGCTAAAAAAGAAAAGTCCAAACATTGACATGCTTGGAAGGTGAGACTGAAAATGTCTTCTAGTCATGGTTAAAATGTTAATAGTGAAACAAGATGATAAGAGATAAAATAGTTTAAAAAACTGGGAGTAAGACTAGTACTAGTCCCCGCCTTTTCGAAGAAAAAAGAGGGATATAGAAATAGGCTCCGTCCGTCTGTCCGTTCGTCCGTCTGTCACATTTCGTGTCCGGTCCATAACTTTGTAATTTATCAAAGGAATTTGAAATTACTTTGCACGAATGTAAGGTCCGAAACAGGTACGTATATTTATATATATACGTACCTGGTCCTATTAAGTTTATTTTTTGTTTTTGTTGAAAAATATTAGATCTACTTTTTTCAAAAGTTCTTGTAGAATATATCCACGAAATGTCGGCGGTAACTCGGTCAAATACGGTTAACAGTGTCTCGCTTTAATTAAATATATTCTATGCCCGCGGTGTGTGCATGCTCTTAGCTGCCATAAACATGTGTGTATATGTAACTAATCGCGTGATATTTTGTCAAATATAGAAATGCATACAGTATAATATGCACAGCTAAAATATACACCTTCATTTCCTTTTCCGTTGTACAAAGTTTTGAAGCGGGAACATTTGAAATTCATCTTTTAATATCTACGTTGATTCAAGCGATCTGTACTCATGGAAAACAGATTAACTTATCTTAATCATACATATTAACACATGCCTAAGTTAAACATTCGAAAACGGCTTAACATGTGTTTTAATAAGAAGTCGTTTTAGACAGTTTTTTTAAACCATGGAACGCCATTACCACTTTTTTAATTGCGACGAATTAAGTACAATGAATTCTGAATACTTTCATGTTTTATTGTTAAATGAGTCTTCTAGGTTTTTCTTTCTTATTTTTTAATAGTTTATTTTAATTGTTTTGCATATATGTAATGATATTATTATTTCAGGGGTACGGCGTTAACTTCATTTTGATTTTGAAAAGATGTTGTCATAAAGCCAAAATCCAATTAACAATATGTACACTAAATAAGTAAGTTTGCTTACCTCTGCTTATATTTGCATTATTTTTACATAATTATATGACACAACTATTTGTTTCCACATTATTTTTACCAGTTTTAATGAATATTGTATATGGACGAAATAGATGGTCTTCTGCTTTTAGCATAATTTTATAATTCTGAAATTATTTTCACTTTTTAATATACACTCAACAAAAATAGAAACCTGACAGTGTATATTTTATTACTATTTTCAAGAAATCGATGACGGAAATGTAAAAACGAATGTTGGGCATGAAAAAGAGATGCATGCACAACATTGATATGCATTTTGTTGTTTATTAATTATGTTTAAGTTAGTTAAATTATGCTAGTTCTAAGGAAAGGGTCAAATTCAATTTATCAATTTTGTGGCTATAGCGTTCTGACTACGTGTAGATAGGTTTTAGTCATTTCATTAACATGCATGCGATTTTTTCCTTTTAATTTAATTCAATATCGGTTGTGGCCCTCTCTGGCTTTCATTAGTGTGTCAACGCGTCGACGAATAGAATTGACGTAACGTTGAACAAGGTTATTTGGAAGATTGTTCAATTCCGCTATCAATGCATTTGTCAGTTGGAGGATATTCTGTGGGGCGTGATGTCGTCGGACATTTCTGCCAAGCACATCCCACATATGCTCTATCGGGAGACATTGCTGGCCATTACTTGGTATTGACGTTTACAATGTTATACTAGAATTAAATTTAAAGTCAGTTTTTTAGCAATTCTACATACGTAAGTATGATTTGAGCTCAAAATAGTGTTTTAACTTTTTATTTTATTTTGGGCCAATTTGCATGCAATATTGATGATTCTAAGAAACTAAAGTGCATGCATGCTGTGAAATATGTTTCAAATAAAAAATTAAAGTAAAATACTATGAAATCCTCAAAAATCCTGATTTGACTGAATTAAATGCCTCTCTACACACCCCGCCATGCCCCCATGGACACAAATTTGTTTTTATGCTTTTAAAGGCATCCTTGTGCTTTTGCAGAATGTTAATGCTCATAAAAATACTAATTATGGCACAGTTAGTTCTGATTTGCATAAAGGCCCTAAGCTTGTCAGTGATAAATTACAAAGCATCTGTATTATGGGCTAATAATATCTGCTCAGATCGGAATATCGGTTCCGAGGGGAACCGCCAATTAGGCAGTAAAACTCCCATGAGCGGCTTCCCAGGAGAAGGATATTCCAATCCGAACCACAAATATAATTATGTCAGATATTTTTTCTTGCATTATTCTACCATATTCAATCATATTTTAAATTCTTTACCTTAATAAAACAATATTTTAATGGAAATATATGTCATTCAACACACATAACCGTTTTCTTACAACAGCATATGATATTACTTCATTCATAACGGTGAATTAACACCATCCTATGAATGTCATTGTATAGCATGTGACTCGTCTGGCACCCTCCATGCCAAATGAAATTTCCGTCATGAGTAAAACTAACAGAATCACCAGTCTGAAATGCAAGAAAGTGCATTTCCACATGATGACAAAATTGATATTGATTTCCATTACGATTTTGTTATAGAAGATGAATTATTAAAATTATATTTAGATGAGAATGAGGTAATTTACTGGACATCATTATATTAATTGATGTCATCAATGTTTCTTTTCTTAACTTGACATATTTAAATGCATTCTTAACATATAATACAGTATATTTATGTTATATAATTAATGCCATCAAAGTCTTAGTTAGATTAAGAAATAATGGGAATCATGATTGAAACGGAATAAAGAAAACTTTTGAAAAAGCATAAATGTTAATAATATACTTAGAGTATGATTTTTATCTCTATTTTCAGTGTGATCAGCTGTCTTTTAATAAAGCCATAAATAACAAAGGCAAGACTTCTATGGACATAATTTAACTTCAAGTAGTAAGAATTGTTTCTCTAAAGACAGTTTTCACGATGAATGATAAAATATTATTTCATTTTCAGGACGCATTCTTGCTGGACAAGCTGTTAAACATTTGAGTAAGTATTTCCATGTGAATTGATACTGTGACATGAAGCATGGTAGCTGTCTGAGAAATACAGCTTGTTGTTCCAATTGTGTTCCATGCAAAAAAAGTTATAATAGAATCCATATAGACATTGTTTATGATTGGTACTGACCATAAACTATGAAAGACTATAAATGAAACATTCGTTATTATATTGTCTTCTTAAATTCGTAATAAGTAAAAGGAACAATACAAAGATGAAGCATTTTGATTGGTTTAGAAACCTGAGACCAATATTGTGAGAGTCAAAATGTCTGTATCATCGTTAAATAAAACCTTAAAACTTATTCTGTGTTGATTGTTTGTTCCACTTTTATTCATTTTGTTTAGTATTCTAATTATTAAGTTAATTTGAAATATAAATATATTTTTTGTGTCATCTGCTACAGAGTAATGGTGACATATAGGGATCACTTCTCCGTCGTCTGTCACAAAACTTGTCTGGGTTACTTCAAAAAAACAACTGGTGCAATTTCAACTTAAATTTATGGGAACAATTGGTACCAAGTTAAGTTGAGCACATCATCAGCATTTTTCTACGGAATGCCGTTAGGGCCATTGCCTATGAATGTGTTGATCTGAAACGCGATAGTCGATAGTACGATGGTGAAAACGCGAAATCACGAAACTACGATGGTGAAAACGCGAAAGTACGATGATGAAAACGCGAAAGTACGATGATGAAAACGCGACAGTACGATACTACGATGATGAAAACGCGATAAACTATCGTGTTTTCACCATCGTACTGTCGCGTTTTCACCATCGTAGTTTCGTGATTTCGCGTTTTCATCATCGTACTGTCGTGTTTTCATCATCGTACTATCGCGTTTTCACCATCGTACTATCGCGTTTTCATCATCGTACTGTCGTGTTTTCATCATCGTACTATCGCGTTTTCACCATCGTACTGTCGTGTTTTCATCATCGTACTATCGCGTTTTCATCATCGTACTATCGCGTTTTCATCATCGTACTATCGTGTTTTCACCATCGTAGTTTCGTGATTTCGTGCTTTCATCATCGTACTATCGACTATCGCGTTTCAGATTAACACATTCATAGGCGATGGCCCTAACGGCATTCCGTATTTTTCAGTTCATTCATTTTTGTCAAAGTGATTGCTCTTTAATAATTTTTACTTTTTAAAGATTTGTGTGGACTGCTTCTTACATGTATATTCTACTAATGCAATTTCATGGAAACTTTACTGGATTGATTGGTACCTCAAGTACTTGCACACATGAATGATTTATGGCTGGCTGAGTTTTGGCCCTTGCATAAAGAAGTGTTTTGGCCTATAAATTTTAATGACTTTAGGGAACAAACTGTTCAATATCGCCATTTTAGCCGCGTCACGACAAACCAACATAATGGGTTTGCGACCAGCATGGATCCAGACCAGCCTGCGCATCTGCGCAGTCTGATCAGGATCCATGGTGTTCGCTATCAGTTTCTCTACTTGTAAGAGTTGGTAAGCGAACAGCGTGGATCCTGATCAGACTGCGCGGGAGCGCAGGCTGGTCTGGATCCATGCTGGTCGCAAACGCATTACGTTGGTTTTGTCATGACACGGCTCAATATTTTTATGTTTATTCCTGTGCTTCCCAGAAATGTTTCATCAGATCAAATAATAACAAAATTGAATGGGTATGAAATCATGATAATTTAGAAATTTCTTGACAGCAAAATGAAACATTCTGTTAATATTTATTATTCAAAACAAACAACACAGGAAGATGTTCAGATAGTAAATATTAAATACACATATTTCCTTCGTTAAATTTTGTGTGTTCTTACTATAATTTTTTTTTATATACAGTATAGATGTATAAAATTTTTTGTATGAATTGTAATAACATTACAACCTCTGTATAGCAACCACCCTTTTGGAGACACAAATTTTGGTTGCTGCTGAGTGATGCTACTATACAGAATATTAAATCATTGTGAAGTTTTACTTTGGGAATAAAAATGATACTGTTGTTGTAGAGAGAGGATTGTTCTTCAGAGGTTTGATTTATTGTGAAGTCTTACATTGGGAAAGAAATGATACTGTTGTAGAGAGAGGATGTTTTTTCAGAGGTTGTGTTGTAATTCCTGTCATTATTATACATTAATCACATATAAAACAAGAAGATTTAGTTTGAAAATGTATGAACAGTGTTGAAAATAAATAAAATTGATATTCAAGGGGTGATTTCTTATCAACTTATTATTTGTTCTCAGGCACACAGGTGTTCGGCACTTTGATTGGTCACTAACCCCCCTCCCCCTTTCACCCATTACAACCCTCCTATCTCTCCAAAACAATGTAAACTGCAGTATTTTTCACATGGATGTTTGATATATGCTTTTAATTCAATTTCCTTCACTCTCTGCAAAAAAAGAGAAATGATAACCAATCAATGCACCGACACCTGTGGTCAGACATCCATGTACTCATTTTGATGCCTGTCTTATGGCCAATACAAATATCTTTGACCAGTTAACTGAACCAGAATAAAATCGCTGTATTAATACTAAAAGTCCTTTAGATAATAATTGTTGTACAAATCATCATTAACACTGCATGTGGAAGATAGATATGGGTTATCTAAAGGGGTTGATATGACTAAATTGGGATACTTGAAATTATTCAATAAAACACTCATTGATCTGAAATGGGTTTGAAAAGAGTACATGTATTTCATTTTGTATCATGTATGGAATGTCTTGCATGATTGATAAAATGCCCTAGTTGAGTAGCTGTGAATGCTATAGGCCAAAACAAATTTGTTTGTTGTTCTTTGTTTAAAGGTCATTAAGAGACCAAGTCAACAATTTTGTTTCAAAAAAGTTTTGCAGGTTTAGCCCTTTGTATGTTAAAGGTCATTAAGAGATCAAGTCTACATTAATTTAACCTGGGTTACATTCCAGAAAAGTTGTGAAGGTTTAAGTACTCTGGAACTGAAAGTGGTTATCCACTACATACAGCAAGGAAGCCTGCCTGTGTAACACTAAATTTTGACTCTGTTGAAAATTGATGCCTTCCCATTATTTAATGACTACCCACCATAAAAATTCCCAACTAGTGATCAAAATAATAATGCTAAATATTCCTGTCAGATTATTTATTCATTTTAATCAAGAGGAGCTAATTACAATTTGGCAATTACTGATAATGGACAGCTATATGGTACTTAAGGAATGAATTATACAGCCGTTCAACATTTCTGTGCTGATCAGGGGGAGTAACCGTTGCGAGATGTGTATTGTATCGGCAACGGTTACCACCCGTGTTTAGGGTGTAGCAGACTTGTGAATGTCACAAGCTAAAATGCACAACTTTGAATAGTTTCAGCAAACTTGAATTGGGTCATACTGCGACAATGTAATACCTTCAGAAGATATTATTTATCACCTGGTATATCATACAAAAAGATGTTTAACTAAAATTTAACTAAATGTTATAAAATGACCGTAATTTGATCAAAATTTAATGAATGCTTTTTTGATCAAACTTTAATATTGAATAGTAGGCAGGGCCAATTCTCAACGTCGAAAAATGGCCGAGGTTCAGTTCTCAACATTGAAAAATGACCTTTTAACGGGGTCAAAATTTATTACATGTTCACACCGGAACATCCAGGATCTACATAGTGTTGTTTGCATATTTTTATATTTTGATCGTGATTGAAATGCCTTCAACATTTAAGTAATGGACTGTTCTAAATTCATAGCAGGGCACGCTCAATACAAATAATTAAGGCATTTCAATCAAGGAATACTTCCAAATTCATGCATGACAGAAATGTGCTAGTGTATTGAATGTGACATTATAATGCAAATGCATGATGCTGTTACACCCGGAAAATATTTTTGTTATTAGATATGAAAAAATGCATTTAATTCTCTAATGTTTTTTTTAACTATTATAAACATTTAATTAGTTCTGATTTCTACTACTGCACATTGGTTTGGCTTTTATGTTTCTAAACGAATACCGGAAAGCTGTACCGCAGAGTTCTTAGAATCATTTTCAATGACTTGAACTCTGCCTATAACTAGCTGTTAAAGAAAATAAACAATTTCTCAATATTACATCTAGCCCAAAGAAACCATCAATTAGCATTTGTTGTTAATTACCATATGTACCATTTTAAACGATACAGTTCAATTTAAAATTCAATTCTATCGCAAAATAGCAGCAAAACAAAAACTTAAGGCATTCCAAGGGTCAGTATTTATGAACTCATTTAGGTTTGAGGACGCGCAGATCTCGAATAATCCTAAAATGATTTCTACAATGAGAAAAATATTGCCTCAGTTTTCAAGAGGAAAGTAAAAAACGGTATTTGTATATTCTTTTATAAAACATGACTAACGATAAACTACAAGACTGGTCTGACTTAATATTTACTTTCAGACCAGTCATTATTGAACAAATTATATATATCATCTCAGGAAGATAATTCTGTTCATGTATATTAACATGTACCTAGTGTTGCTTTAATGCTTTATTCTCAAAACACAATAGCCTGCATTTCAATCTATTTAGTACGTGTTATCTAAATATTACACTTCATATAATCATATATGAATAATAGGTAGGTAACTATATTGGTACGTTGGATGTCACAGGTTTGAACACTGTCATATGTGATTTGGTTGATAAATAGTAAGAAACAATTAAAAAAATTTGAAAAGTTTCTTCAGGTAAAGCGTAGGTAAATTAAAACATGGACAAAATGTTCAATAGAAAATAATTCTTTTAATTAATGTAGGGGAATGAGTTATGAACCTAGTCATTTTAGGTCAAGTAGTATAGCTTTGGTTTAAACATATTTATCTAAGCTCAATTGCGAAACAATTTTTTGCAACTTATATTAATCATTTTCGAGTCTGCCTCCTGAAAGAACCAGTACTGGTCATTAATCGATGAGGACTCGAACCCATGATCCCTGGTTGAGAGGCAGACACCTTAACCACGATTTAGGGTATATTTAATTATTTCAGGTACACGCAGGCAGCTGCGTAGACCGACCGACTCTCGTAAATTAGCTGGAGAGTTTCATCTAATGTCCCTTAACTGGAAAACAAAAACAGCCATCGAAACCAAACTATACTTGTAAGCAAAAAGCAAGTGCTGAGGTATTATATTGTATATTGTATGAGAGGTTTGCGTAAGTTCCCTAACGAAAAATACCAATTACATGTACTTTGATTGAATTCGATACTTGTGCGCCATAACACGTCAAAAGTCACGTGATTTACATCAATGAAATATGTAAGTACAAATGTTACTGGTATTCATAGGTTGAAGTTTTATCAGAGCGAAAAGAAAGTGAAACGTTGTACATATCTATCAAGGTCATTTGTGGAGCTTTGCAATCACTATTAACCTCAGTTAAAATAAACTGTTACAGAAAACTCTTGTGAATAGAAAGGTTGAATTAGATACACGTACGGATATTAAAACTAAACTCCATTGATTCAATTTTTAAATAATAAATACGTGCAAAACTAATTTTCACAATAAATTGGTAACATTAATAACAAGTGTATGATGAAAAATTAAAGAAAAGTACGAGATATTATTTGTTATGCAAGATGATCTATATAAAATGTTCTTAAACTATTCTATTTCAGGTCGCAGAGATGCTTATTCATATCGCTTATTTACTTCTTATTGGCGGGTAAGGATAGCTAAAGATAATTATTAAGATTAAAATAAAATTGAAGGTGAAAAAAAACAAAACCGCATTTTATATGTTTTGATATGAAAAAGATAACAAAAGAACGCAATTCACATATATGTATATATATAATTTATACATTTTGTATTTTTCCTTCCGGCTTGTTTTGTTCATGTAAAACACAGAATTTTATAGCTTACTGTTACGGCTTTTATGCGCTCGTCATACAAATATATTTGCTTAGCCTATTTATGCCATTATAGTTATTGAATAATAGTACCCGAGCTGATTCTTTGAAGGTGAACATATGTGTGAATTTCAATAAATAGCATTTTAATAAAATGGCTCTTTTCGTAGATTCTATACTATTATCAAATTTAAATATAGTTTGACACTGAACTTTAAAAAACTACTTATGCAAGTAAGTGAAATTTTAGGAGGATGATAAATTTTGTACAATAGATAGTTCATTACATATGTGAAATATTTTGACAGAGTAACATGCTTGAAACGCCAAAATGCTGGCAGTACTGCAGCTGAATTGAATGAATTTAATAAGAACTTAAACAAGAATTTCCAAGAGTTGGACTATGACAATAACGGACTTGTTGAACTGGTGGACTTTGAAAACCGCATTCAAAGACAAGACTATGATAGTAAGTGTTCATATACTCGTGCATATAAGTGTTTTATTAATGATTTATTCGATATTTTTATCTATGCTGGTAAAAAGCCTGTCGGTTGAAATTATATATATATTCAACATATGATAATTCTTGCCAGTTTTAAAACGCACGTGCACGCTATGTTATATCTTTTAAAATCCACATTTTGAATCACGTGGACAATACAGAAAATTAATATAAACACAGCCTGTCAATATTTATTTAGTTCCCATTAAATGTATGTCTCAAACGAAATTAATCATCATCATAATATCTAACAATAACAAAATAATTATCAATAAGTAGAAAATCTACACAATAACCAATGCAAATAGACATTGGTTTAGCAATTGTTTTAATATGTTATTGTTAAATATTTTGTAGAGGATGGCTGCGTTAGCTTTCATGAGTTCTTAAGGATACGACAGCACGAGTCTCTTAAGTTTGCATGGTCAGTGTTTAACCACTTTGACCATGATCATGATGACTGTTTGGAAGTGCGAGATGAGATTGAAGAATTTCATGAAATTGATATCAACCGTATGTTTTTTTAAATACTTTTTATGCAAATTAATATACATAGAAAATGTCTCATATTTAGTCTGTTCACATCAATTCGATAACACTTATGAAAGCGTATTTTCATTTTTTCAATGGCAACATAGAGGTAAACAATGCAATAATATACTGTCCGTGTCACCATGCTTTTACTCGACTCCATTGAGTTTTCTCTTTACATGAAAGGACTGGATTGTCTTCAGGATTTGATGTAGGTTTTGACCAATGACTTGTGTGCAAAATTACAGATCATTCATTCACTCCAATTTTCTAGATTTGTCATTTTAACAAAAAAACAAATGACACAGAAATGCTAAGAATCATAAATAATAATAACAATAACAAAAGATTTTGACTTCAATTCTGACTATCGGCGTTATATTTCTTTATTATCTGTCACATATTTTCCTGTTCTTATATGCCCCTGTTGATCTGTATAAGAATTTTAAGTTTTATGATTTTGGATCTCAGTAGAGCTCCTTTAACACCCCCCCCCCCCCCCCAAAAAAAAAGAACATTTCGGTAAGCAATGTGACATGCGAAATAAGCTGTAAAATAAAACTGTCAAAAATATTTTCAGCAAAAGATGGAGAAATTTCTATTCAAGAACTGGACTCTTATTATGACAAGGTATGTTGTCGAGTTTGCCTTGTGTACATATATTTATCCTGATATAAGTAATTGAGTAAGTAGCATATCTATTATTTAATACACACACAAAAAAAAAAACGGTTCTTCATTTTTGACATAGAGAGATTGCAGTTACTGGAATATTTTACGCATATCATAGAAATGAAAGAAAATAAATTGCAAACAGTGACGACACAGTGGCTTAGAAATGAAAACATCATTAATAATTTGAAGAAAAAAAATGTGTTTCAGTTTATTGCGAAATACATTTTATTTTGTAGCTCTTCGAGAAGATTATGGTGTACCTCCACACTCCTTAGAGAACGAACATACTGAAATTAATGTTTGTTTAAAACTGAATCAATCAGTTTGAAATAAATTTCAGAGACCTTCTCATTTTGTTTCTCTTAATTTGATGTTATGCTTAATTTATATCGTCTTTTTTTAAATTTTCTATAGGATCTTATTTAATATTTTAACAATCAATACGTAATTTCTCATAAATAAAATTCTATTCAGCAACTATTTTAACATTTACCAGAACTGTATGGATGCGTTATATGGAACTACTCTATTCTGTTGATTAACTAAAATTGCCACTGTCATGGCGTGCCCGCATACAACTTTGTCAGAATCAACAGTGTCCATTAAGAGATCAAGGACATCCTCTCTGCCAAATTTGAGGTTACTAAGCCAATGCATTGCTAAGTTATGTATTCTACATGCTTCAAATATAAAAATGTCAAAATCAAAACACTGCGGACAGACATTCTTAAGCATTTGAGCAGACAAGCTTATAAAGTAAAAATCCCCGTGACCTTGTCACCTAAAAATCAATAGGGGTTATCTACTAGTCATAAATCTACTAGTCATAAATCGTTATATCATGAAAGAGATGATTTATTCTCCTTTATTCATTTCGACAGAGATCCAAATTAAAATCGAATACGTTTTATATGGATATTAGGTCTAGAATGGAAATAAGATTTTCACGACAAAGCTGTCTCGCATAATAGATATCATATATTTTCTTTAATAACTATTGTTTTTTCCAATAAAAATCTTATTTGCATTCTAGACCTAATATCTACATAAAACGTATTCGATTTTTATTTGGATCTCTGTTTAAATGAAAAAAAGGGAGAATAAATCATCTCTTTCATGATAAAACGGTCCATTTCAACGCTAAATTCGCTGACTGGGAAACGTCGCTACAACTACATTTCAAACACACATTTATCAACTTTACTCCTACTGGAAACTTAAATCAAATTGACATAGTATAGAATTCTTAGAATTTCGATATTTGGTGTAGTGTTTACAAAACATATGAAAAAGAAAACACTTTACCTTTGTTGACAGCTGATTCTAGCGACAAGCACTAGCTCGGAAGTAGCGACAGAGCGATTTACCGTATACCTCCGAAAGAGGTAGCTCTATCATTTACCAGGCGTGCGGAAGTCCGAAACAGATAAGCCAGCCCGCATAGCTCAAGCGGTTAGAGCGCGAGACCTATAATCTCGACATTGTTGGTTCGATGCCCGGGCTGTCCAACTAAAGTTACTAATTAGTCTTTCGGATGAGACATTAAACCGAGGACCCTTGTATAAGGCTAAAACACTTGGCGTGTTAAAGAAGCAGGGGAAGCTTCTCGAATTGGGTCACCTTTCTATATCTGTTTCTTACACTAACCTCCAAAATATAAAATGACTTATACTCTCCTAGGGACTCGCTAATACGGACAACCATTGGCTAGTATATAGATACATACAGTTAATGCAAACCAAAAATGTACTAACCTTATGCTAACATCGTGATCAAAATCCGACATAATTACTTCTTTGTAATGTATCCTTGGTAAAAAAAAATTAATCCGTTATTATGACCTCTGTGAACATGCCAGACAGGACAGATAAGATGTCGATGATGAAGGGTCGAAAATACGATAGTGAAAAGTCGAAACTACGATGATGAAAATAAGACAAAATATAAGATGTTTCATGCGCAACATCCCGACCTTACTTTCAACGCAGCAGCCAAACACCGTCCACCAAAGTAAAGGTCATACTTAGAGGTCAAAGCTATGGTCAGTATTTTCCTTGTCCAGAGAATTACTCCTGAGGTTTTAGAGAAATTGAAGTGAAACTAAAATATAAATAGTCAGGGAGAGAACACTGCAAAAGATCCACAACCCAATGTTATTTTTTAAAAAATTAACTCCCTTTATATACTTATTTTGAGTGAAATAAACTGTTTAAATCTATTTCTATTGACAAATACACAGAAGTTATTTCATTATATTTCTATGATGAATTATTGCTGCATGTTGCATGTGCAGATATAGCATTTAGATCCATATCTCAAACGTTTGAAAAAAATGCTATTATGTGCTTTATGTAAACTTTTCCTAGGCAGGAGACGTTGATCACTTTTTTACAAGTTATTGTTGCTTTAAATAGATTGGCTAATCTTTAGTTTAAGTACATTTCTCAAAAAGTATCAAAATGATTAAATTTAAACTATGAGTACTTATTTACTATCAAACTTGAAATTCACTTATAGAGGACATATAATTCTGGAAGCCATTCTGCCTAATTATTTTCCCCTTTGAATCTATAATATTTTTATTTTCTCCAAACTAATATACTTTCAAATTTTTTCCGCTTTAATTTTAAAATATTTGTTAACTACTAGTATCAAGGGTAAGTAAGTCTGCTGTTTAAGCACTGGAGTTGCTGTTCGCAGAAGGTCTCGTTCTATTCTAAATAAAAATATAGTTAACGTGTATGAAAAGGTTTGTAATAAATTAATATAATAATATATAAAAAAAATAAATTATTTAGTTTATATTTACATTAAAATAGCATTATGCAATTTGTTTGTCATCCGCTTTTCAGGTTTTAATTATATAAAATTAATCTGGTTTCTTTTAATTTCCATATATTTTACCATCATATCAGTTTAGTGATTTAGACAACTTAGTCTTTTCATTTGTCGCGCGAGCATCATCATTTCGCATATATATTGTCAAATAATGGGATGTACTTTTCATTTATCTTAACTTTGAAAATATTTATACATTCTACGTTGTTGTATGTAAACTTTTGTAAAGCATCTGGAAAAGGTCAATCAATCGGGAGGAATGGGAACAAAATACAAATAGCAAGTTAAATAACATACTTTGTTTTACCGTTCATGATAGGTAATGGAATGTGCAACAACTCACACGCCAGTGGTATAAGTTATGCGTTGTATTTATACACCAATAATATGGCAACATCTGGGTCCATTTTGTTAGCTTCCATTTAGCTAAACGTTTTCATTGCGTACCAAATTGCTTGATTTTCTTAACGTAAATTTGCATTATTCAAGAAAGCCTTAACCGTAGTAATCTTTATTTACATTTCAAAAATAATATTCATAGACAAAAGATTACAGCATAAAAGTACGATTCCATTCCAATGTGGAGCTTTAAGAGATGAACAGCAGTGTGTGACATATATAATATTTGAGGGTATCGACTGATGAATTATGTTAACAGGTTCAAGGTTATTATAAAAGTAAATCAATTAAAAAAAGAATAACTTTATGATTTTAGTTCCAAGTAATTTTTTCATATATAGGGCATTTTCATTAAAGTCTGTTGTTACTGTTAGTAAAATTGATACACATATTAATATTTTCGTAGAAACTTTTCACCTGAAATTATTACCAAGACTTGATTTCCATGCATTAGAGGTGTATGCTAAAATGCCACCAGCGGAAGCATTAACTACACAAATAATAGATATAAGAGATCAGAGTCGTGTATTAGTAGTATCTCTATGTCATTTCGACACTGATTAACATATTGGCAAAATACCATTTGCACCGTAAGTTTGTGATGAAAGTAAAAACGGTACATCTAGTATGATAAAAAAAGTAGTGTGATTGCACAACAACCACCTGACGTAACCAATATTCATTTCTAAATTGTCAGGTCAAATAGTAATAAAATAGCTTGTGTTAGATATATATGCTGGTTTATTTTGTTGTTTTTTAGGGGGGAGTAGTAATAGATACAAATTGATAATGACACTGTGACATCGCATTCATTTTCCTTATGATTGATGCCTAAACTTGTATTTAAAACTGACTGTCGCATTATAAGGGCTTATAGCACTTTTATGTGAGATGAAGTGTTATACTCGTATAATTACTTAAGTACTTTCCATTTAACTTTAATTGTTAAAGCTCTTATCTAATTATTCTTAAAGCCTATCCTTGAAAGAACATATGTACTAGGTCAATTCCTTTTTTGAAATACATGTAATATATAATTGTGTCAAAAGTTTATAAAATGTTACTCAACTGATTGCCCCTATCATTGCCTACGTGAATTGGTATGACTGAATAGTAAACATTGCTTTTAGTCGGGTTATAAATACATACATATTGCGCATGTCTAGTCAGCGTCTCGATGTTGGGATTTGGAGGATTTGGAGAAAAAAAAAACATCTTGTAGCGTGTACATGTGTTTTTATTATATCACTATTTTGTAAAGGTCACTTGTTTATAACATAACTATTATTATATCTTATTTATGCTTTTTAGTGGATTACTGATTTATCCGTGAAAATTATATTTGATAATTTCACAGTGAAAATTATCAAAATATAACTTCACACTTTTCAGAGATGAGGCTACTTTTTAAGATTTTCCCCATGCGGTACCTCAATTTTATTATTGTTGACAATTCTGACATTTTCAGGGCTGTTTAGAGAAAAACAAAGCTGAAATTGATAAACAACTGAAATTTCAAAAGTAATAAAAAAGATGAAAACTTACTACAATTCATTCAAATTACCAATCACCAAATATTGTCTCTTAATTTTTGTTTCATGTTTACAGTCTGAAAAATACAATTTCTTCCACACGCAGAACTGCTCTTGATGACTTTTGGTACCCTACGAGCAATAATTGCCTAATAACTTGAAAATCAAAGACAGACATCAGCCCGAAGAATAAGTAAATAACCCAGCGTTCGTAAGTTTGTAAGGCAGCCTTTCAAAAATTCCATGTGTTCCAATTTCCTAGCCGCTAAATTTGAATGTTTACACACCTGTCAACACTTATTAATTGTCTGTAACAATCCTCAAATAAGTTTTTTTTGCTTCTTAAAAGATGTATGACTAACAAATGATATCCCTCTGAATCAAACACAATTATTTTCCTCCCATGAAATACACAACTATTAAAAATCGCGGCCGCTTACATTTCACAGAGCCAAATCTAATATAATATATGGATGGATGGTTTGACTTTTTCTCCTACTAGAATTGTTTGTTTTTATTATTAAAAGAGGCGCTCTTTCATATTAATTGAATAAATTGAATAATATCATCGCCATTTAACGTTGATTGTCGAACTTTTTCAGCCCAAGACTTCTTGTATTTTATGAGAAAGACGACTAGTAGAGAGGCTACCAATGGGGAAAACAGATTTTGATATTAAAGTTGATATCAAGGAAATTCGTTTTAACTTGTTTTTAAGCATAAAATAAAAAGAAAATTTGTTTGTTTGTTGTGTAAGATGAAACTTTATGTCATCGAGTGAACTTTAAAAGCAGTATTCTCACTCGTGGCTACGCCACTCATGAGAGTACTGTTTTTAAAGCTCACTCGATGAAATAAAATTTCATCTTATACACAAACAAATATCCTCTGTATTAATATAGTTTACCCTAAAAAATTGCTAGCTTTAATTTTTTCTATCTGGGCATAACCAATTTTTGTCTGTGTCAATGTATATGACACAAAAGCTATTGGTTTATCCACTTGGGCGCAGGTAACCCCTAAACTTATGCTTCTCGAATCAACTTGAAGCTTGACTGGTTGTTAATGATCGCAGGAAGCTAATATAGGTGATTGCGTAATAGCTTGCTTAAAGTGACATTATGCCCATCCAAGAGTATATAGTGAGTGAACTGGTGAAAGTTTAAATAAATTTACATTTTGCCATTATTCCTTTCAATTTTATAAATTTTTTTGCATGAAAGATAAATAATTAACATGGCCTAGGAAATTTCTAAAGATATCTTTCAGAAATAACCTGACACATTCAATTTTCAAAAAAGTGTGGGGCAGTCTTTTTATATTTTAAACAGATTTATATTTTATTCTAAACATTTTTCAATATCAAGTGTTGGACAATCTATATTATAACAGTCAATGTTCTGATACATATATTTAAGTTAATTCAGCTCATCTTGAAGATGACAAAATGAGCATAATGTCACTTTAATCTCCTCAGTTTGTGCACAGTTGTATTGAATCCTACGTTTTTTAAGCAAGCCCGGCATAGAACAAATAATTCCTGACAATTTAAACTTAGGTAGCTCAGCTCTGTTTTTAGTAGGCTTCATGCCTATAATTGCTGGAACTTTGTCAGGTTCCATTCCGTTTGAGTTCAGTATGTGACCAAAATATTAAACCTCGTTTGCACTTTATATGCATTTTTCTGATTTAAAGTTCATACCTTTTTACCTAGCCCGTCAGAGCACATTTGAAAGATTTCCATCCTGCTTTGTCCATCAGTACACTAAAATGTCATCAGCGTTTGATGTGACACCGGCCAAAACATCGGAAAATTAACCAAATTGTCTTGATGCCGATTTTAATATTTAAACGGAAGAACCGATATCGTCCAAATGAGTTATTAAAGGTAGTATGTCAATTTAACGGACCTGTATCCTTTAGAAGCGTTAAGAACGTTAAATATTTGGCAGCTACGTCCTCAATTTTACGAATTGGGTATAGCGGTATTTGAATATTATAATTGAGTGCTTTTGGATCTAATTATATGTTTCTTATTGCGAGTTTTACAACAATCACAAGTGCACTTACCCATTCAGTCAGTTCCGTAACGTTTTTAATAACGAGTTTTACCGATCGAAGTTATTTTATAAGCCTCTCTTGTAATAAACTTGTTTCGGTGGACATGCTACAAGCAATGCGCTGCATTTTCTTTTAAATACAAAAAGAAACACGTCTATCGTTTTTCGCATGTGTTGCATCAAGGTCTTTCAGATTCTTTATTTGAAAGACCCTGGTCGATAACATTACCTTTTATTAAACAAAAACATTAGTGGCACTAATATCAAGATTAAATTATTTTCATGTTTTCATGAGAAACCATTCAACTGGCTGTCAAATATGAGATAGCCAAGGCGACTCACTGCATAAGCAACTGTTCAAATGCTATTGAGAAATAACTCATTTAAATCATGATGTTTCCCCCCTCATTTTAGTGTGTACATAAATAATTTTGGCCTATTTTTTTGTGCTTTAAATGGACGAGTTAGGTGTCTATTTAATCATTTTTAGTTTAAAGCAGTCTTCATATGTACACTTTTAGGATCAATAATTGCTGTTCTATTGTTATCGATTCTTTATACATTTATTCTCGTTCAAAATCTTACATTTTGCCAGGTTGATCCATACAGGTCGCTGGTATAATGTACGTCAATGTTTTCTGACGTAAATGACTGAGCTCAATTCTTTCATAAAAGTTTTAAAATAATATAAATACATTTCACAATACGCAATCATTCTAAGACTCTCATATGTATACCAATCCTCGGCTAATTGAAACTAAGCAAGTTCTCATTCGTAACAGAGATGGAAACGAAAGAAAACTGCAAGCAGTACATTCCTTCTTATTATGATGATGTAAATTTGGACAACAACGCTGATGTATCAGAGAAAAAGGTTCTGGTTTTACACATTTTCTTTTATTAACTGCATTGTATTGTCATCAACAATTTTAATTTACCATCATGAATAAAGTAGCAAAGATTTTCACATTATTAAAAACCTTGTATGGACACAAGAGGTAAGCAAGTCAAACAGTTAATATTAGCTTCAACTTATGAAATGCCATTCTTTTACAGTAAGACATGACACTGACGTATCTTATACGTATTGTGAATTTTATATTCTTTATCACAAATATGTGTCAAATTGTCAGGATTGTAGGAATATATTTTGCATGACAATTCAGGTGCAAATAAAGAATATTTATTATAAACGTACTCTCTGGATTAACTCTACAACTTTTGATTTCATTTGTTTTGCTAATTATTGGTGCTCTCTCTTTTTTAAAGAAAGACTGGCACCCGTGTCTTGAACTTTGTTTCTTTTGGAAAAGGGGATGTTTGCCCAAACGGAAGTGTTTTTATGCACGGGGGGATTTTGCATGTAAGAGTGTAAGGTATACTGTCAATGAATGTCAAAACAGTGAGTTAATATAATACCCTCGACCTTTTGCTGAACAGGACAATGTAAGTATTTTATATCTTGTATACATATGGATAGTCACTGTTCAAAGTACGTTTTGGATATTTTAGGTCAAAATCCAGATTATAATCTATTTCCTTAATACTTTTCTATATTTGTTGTTAGCTAAATGACAGTAATCAGTGAAATAATGTTTATGAGAAGTTAGCTATCAAACGATTATACATGTACGTGTATACATCTTTTTAGCAATATGCTGGACGGCACCTTAGAATAATATCTGGCCGCTTTTGTTAAGAAAATTTGATTGATAATTTCTGATGCATAAAATATTAATTGGAATAAGGTTAACATCATTATATTTTATTCTATTTATTTGTTTACTGTTTTTGATACTGATAACTGAGTATATAACAGTAAATCAATCAGATAAATATAGTCTTTAAACATACAGAGTCTGCAATTTTTCATGTTATTCTGTTGTGATTAATGCTTCCAAGGGATCACTCTCCAGATTTTGTTACACCAAATATGTACGTATACACACACCCTTTATGTGTAAGGAGCGGCTGTCAGTAAAAAATCTGACTGATATTAATAATCATTATAATATTTGAGTGGACAATTTTCTACGCGCCAGTTAGATTAATTTACATCGTCTTCAAGTTTTACACCGATGCCACCTGAAGCTTTAGTACTGGTCTGTCAATCGTTACGAAAAAGAGCGAACAAAAGAGGCGACAGATTCTCACTTTGACGGATTCCATTCATGCATGAAAAATGGGGACAAATCACCACTAAGTGTAAAGCAAGATTTAATGACTTTAAGAACCTTACCATTGATGTTATTATTTAACAACTTTAGCCAAAGACTAGTCTTAATTACTTTATAAATTGCCGCAGAAAAAAAATCTTTAAATGCGCAAAACAATTTTTTCTTGTTATGTTCCAAGATGTTGATTATTGAATGAAGGGTAAAAATATGATGCTGACAAGAAAATCCTTTTCGAAAATCAGCCTGATTTGCTTTAAGAATATTATTAGATTTTAGATATTTAGTTAATCTACAGTTAAGTATTGAGGTGAAAAATTTCCAAAGACAACTAAGTAAAGTTATGGGCTTGTAATTGGATGGTTCCTTTGGATAACCTTTGTTTTTGAATAATGGAACGATAACTACATTAAGCCATGATGAGGGCATTTTACTTGTGTCTAAAACAATGTTCAAAAGTGTTGTGTAAATTGGTAAAACATGTCCTGTGTATTTTTGAAAGAAAAGTTTGTTTAATAAGACATAACTTATTTTAAGTTCGTTTGATTTGTAAAGGTATTTTGAGAAATATATTCACTTATACTTTTTATTTTTTAAGATAATCTTCTTACTATAACCAAAATAAAATGTCTCGAGTTTTGTTTATTCCAAACATAAATCTTCCCTCATCTTAAGAATATATCTTATGGTGATTCAACTCATACATTATACACATCTTCGCTTAATAAACAAGGAAATTACGTGGAAACATTTTGGGAAACAGATCCATTTCATGTCAGCATATTCTGCGAAAACCAGTCCAAACCATGGTTTTTGCAGTCGTTTTCATTATAATTATTAAAGTAAATCTAAGTGCTTAATGTTTTTTTCCTCAAAATCACCTTATAAGTCAGTAAAGATTTTGGGGTTATGCTCTTTACTTTCTTCTTTCTGTCTGTTCATGTTAGAAAAAAAATCTTATAACCTCATGTGTATTGCCTTGCGCCTTTTTACACGAACACATTTCAGAGTCGAACGATGGATTGTATGCATAAATTAACACAATAAACTAGCAAAATTAACCTGTCATCATCCGTCTTGAAGTTCGTAATTTCAAAATACGAGGGTTTTCCAAAAATTAAGTTGACTCTAGATTTACTATGAATTAAACAGTGTTTTCCTGAGACAAAAACATTTGTAAAAGGGTTATATAATACCTTTGATGGTGTATATTCTCAAGTTAAAATTATACAGTGGTGCAAAAAGCGAGATAGCACGTCGTTAATGCGTCATTGTAATACATACTAATTCTAATATCCTAATTATAATTTAAATATATTGACCACAAAAAGGGCCTTGAAATACTCTTTGATTGAGGTTTGGAAATTGATAACGTGATCTATATAGCATATAGACATAGATCATGATATAAACATCTGATTCCTTTAGACATAATTTCAAGACACACCATTTAAAAGACATTTGTGTTAGATCGTCTGCCATTTGGGTCACTTTAATCAGCAAAATTTGTAGTTCTTCATCAAATATCTGCAGAATTAATTTAGGTCACTTCTCAAAATGCACCGTGCAAAAATATTTTGATGTTTAATTAAAATTGTTCAAACATAGGTGTACATGCGTCTGTATAATAAGTTGTGCAGGCATAATACTTAAAAACATATTTTCAT